>NW_028300416.1:627299-674949 GCF_049724085.1 Artemia sp. Qi Xiang Cuo | reverse complement strand
ATGAACTGCAAAAAGTTAGAAACACTAGTGAAATTTATCAAATTTCTAATGAGTTTCATAATTCGGCTGCATAAATATTACAGAGGGATGTTTAATAGCTCAATTTGAAGCTATTAATCATATCAACTTTTTTTTGGTAATTAACTGGATAACGTCATCGTAAAGTGCCATATTTTACCAAAATCATCATTATTTATGCCATTTTCTGGAGTTGAAAAACTGGAGGCATAAAAAGAGAACTATTATAATCTATAAGAATGGAAACGTTTAACTGGAGGTTCACAACTCTCCCTCTTGTCAAATACTATGGCGTCATTTCGTCAAAACTCTGGGGGGGGGGGGAGCGGGAGGAAGCAAAGTTGGAGCAAATTTTCCCAAATCAAGTGAAAATGACATTAAAAACTGAAAAATGAGCTATTTGGTACCATAAAGGTAAAATATAGTACTATGAAAGTACTATAATGTTTCTGTTGATGCTTGAATTATGCAGAATTACCTTAGTTTTAATAAGATTTTTGAAGACATTAAATTTCAGCTGGGGGGGGGCAAACCGAGGTTTGTGAAGAGTAGTTGCCCCCCTGCCCGATAGAAAATTCCGTCCCTGGTCAAATACCTCTTTAACCCCCCTAGTAAGTGGAAACTAAAAAACACGTTCTGAAAAAAAGCTACCAAATGGACAAAAAAAAATATTTTTGTTCATCCAGTACTAACAGGGAACCGAAAAATTGTGTAAAGTTGTTTAAGAGCTCATTTGATAGCTAATATTTACATTTATATGCTTAGCATGAATTTTGTTTTACAACACTTGCCTAAAGTGGCACATAGAGCCAAAAAATGGGATTTTGTGCTGTGTACCAGTGATATTTCCATGGCCAAGGGTCGTTAACCGGATGCTTAAAAAGTTCCTTTTGAATACAGCCTTGTCCAAGTCCTCTTAGTGAGAGGAAATGAAAAACGATTTTTGAAAAAAAAACTGCCTAATGAAAAATTATTTTACTCAAGTTCGAAACTTATTCAGGAATAATGATAAATACTATTTATGTTTATCCTGATAGTGAAGGTAAAGTTCTAAAACAGACTTTCACAATTTCAAAAAAGAGCTTCAAACCCTGATGTGCTTTTTCTTTCTCCTGCTCAAGCGGGGCAGTGGGATATCGTATCTGCGTCGAAATTTGTAATTAAGCGTAGTTTTCACAATTTGGGTTTTGCTTTTCAGACCCTATCAAGGTGTGCATGACTTGGTCACTGGTTTAGACGTCCCGCTCAGGCTCCTCATTTGGAGACAGGGGAAGGGTACTGCCCCTGACTGTGGAGAATGCTCTTCCATAAGCGTTTTATTTTTATAATAGTATAATTTTAATGATCCGTTCTCCAAGAATGTCAAAGAAGTCATGAAGAAGAATGTCAAGAATGTCAAAAGTCAAAGAAGAAAAAATAATGTAATTATGTTTTCTTAAGAGGAGTTCAAAACCCTTTGCGGCATGGCGGCAGAAAATTGCAGTGACAGTAACACAGATTTCTTTAAATTCTTCACATCTTAATTCTTTTAATGATGCTTCAATTTTCTAAAGTCTGTAAATATTTCATTTAGGACAATATTTTATAAATTACTGATTTTTATCCACAACTCAAAGATACCAAGGATAAAGATACCCATTTGGCTCTTTATTAGACGAAATTGCAGATTTCTTAAAGTGAAGTTTAAGACAGCTGCGAAACTCATTTTGACTTAAACAATGATCTTTTTGTAAGGTTTATTGTGCGTATTTTTAAAACCCAAGAACGACCAAAATATAGTTAAAAAAAGTTTTTCTGATGAAAATAAGGAGTGAAGTTGGAATATAGGACGAACATATTTATTGCTTGGCACTTTATGCAACATATTTTCGAAAAAAAAACGTTTCAAACAATCTGGCTCGTGATATGTCTCTATAATTTTAGAATTCTGAAAAACTAGCGCTTACTGAAAACACAAAACAGACGCAACAAAACTTAATTAGAAGCAGAAAAAATATTTATTTACCTTGTAAAAATTAAAGGTGGTACTGTTTTACTTAATGGTACGCACCGCTATGGCTCTATCAAGGAGAGACAGAACGGGAGAGATGTAGTCAAACGGGAGAGACAGATACCCGGTAGTTTAGAAACAAATTTGGGCTATATATTTGCACATTAAAGAGATGGGGGGTACAGCATAGCATATATTAATTACGTAACCTAACCTAACCTAGGTACCTTCCCCCCTCTAAACCCCAAAAAACAACAGTTTAAATATTGTAAATTTAATTAGAAACCACGCTTTGCGGTCAATTTAGTTAGCAAATACCCGTTTTACGGGTCTCCATGTCTGCATTCGACTAGTTTCCTTCATAGAGTCTATAGCGGTGTGTACTATTAAGTAAAACAGTACAATAAAAGATTAATTTTTAAGGTTCTCAATAGTCTTTTACCGGCCGTGAAATCAGTACGATTCTTATACACTTTTAATTCCTGAAAAAAAAATAAGCAAGTTCAGTTTTCAGTTAAGCCCTAGCTTTTCGAAATTCTACAAATTCAGCGAAATATCACGAGTCAATTTATTTGAAACATTTTTTCAGATAATATTGAATAAAATGCGTAGCAATAATTTTTGTTCGTTTATTTTTGGGGTTCTTCCTTTAGGTTCTTATTTTTGAATCGATTTTTACTTTTGTCAAAAATTTTACTTTCAAAATTTCAAATTTTTGCTGATATATGAACGGTCGCGTTATGTCGATTTTCTGTTGCCTGTTAACAAGCGGAAAAGAAGCGACAGCCTCCTATAGAGGACAAAGATTTTTTAGAAAACTGTTTTTTAGAAAACATTTTTTTAGAAAAAAATGATTTTTTAGAAAACATTTTTAGAAAACAAATTTTTAAAAAACTGTTTGAGGAAATGAAAGCTTAGATTTTTAGATTTAGGCTGTACTTATTTATAAGTGGACCCCTTTATTAAATCTATATGCCTAACTTCACCTCCCTCCAGTGCTGTCGATTTATGAGTCGATCAATCCATCGATGAATTTCTTATATTAAATGAATACAGAACAAATTAAACAATACAAGAAAAATATGCACTCAAGATTCAGGCTTATGTGGGTGGAGTAAAATAAAATCGGGGAAAAATCATCTGGAAGAGAAAGGTAGGGACTAGAATCCAGAGATCAGGAAGAGATAGAGGAAATACAATAGAGGAAAAGTAAAGACATTAGGAATTGATAAAAAATGTTTAAAAGATTAGCAATTGGAACAGAAAGGTAATGTCAAAATAGATAGACCGGGCAAACAGAGGAAGTTCAAAAATGAAAAAGTAGAGAGTAGAAAGTAGAAAAAAAATAAAAAGTCAACAATTATTTATTCTTATTTGCTTTTCAATCTGGAACAAAAATGTAAAGATAGATAAAGATAAATAGAGTTGCAAAGAGACAAAACACTCAGAAAAGCACATCAATTGAAAAGTTGAGAGAGTAGAAAGTTGAAAACAAAAAGGCCAACTGATTAAATTTTTTTATTATATTTTCTTATGTAAAAGAAAAATTTAAATTAATAATGGGAGGGAAATGGGATTCCAAGTGTTCAAAAGCAAATCATATAAATATTTTTATTTTATTTTGTATTATTATTTTTATAAATTAGGCCAATGCTGTTTTATTTTATTCCTATTTTTTATGATTACTTATGTTTTTAGGATGCCTCTTCAGTGCATAATTAAAAACTTTATAATTAAATTATAAATCTTATAAATATTTTACTTTATTTTTATTATTATTATTTTTATAAATTATACTGTTTTAATTTATTCATATTTTTTATGATTACTTATGTTTTTAGGATGCCTCTTCAGTACATAATTACAAACTTTATAATTAAATTATAAATTATATAAATATTTTTATTTTATTTTTTATTATTATTTTTATAAATTATGCTGTTTTATTTTACTCATATTTTTTATGATTACTTATGTTTTTAGGATGCCTCTTCAGTATATAATTGAAAACTTTATAATTAAATTATAAATTATATAAAAATTTTTTTTTTTTTTTTGTTATTATTTTTATAAATTATGCTGTTTTATTTTATTCATATTTCTTATGATTACTTATGTTTTTAGGATGCCTCTTCAGTACATAATTAAAAACTGGGATTTCCTCGACTTAATGCTGTTTGTCTCACCTCCAGTTTTTATCCCTCGACCTGAAACTGAAGGCCTAGTGTTGCTAGCGGAGAAGCATTTACAGCCTCTTTCAGAGGGGAAGTTTATCGAAATAGGGAGTGGGTCAGGACCTATTACCTGCTCTTTGTTGAAAAGAAACAGCAACGTAAGTCCCGCTTTCAAGCATTTCACGATTGTTATTATAAGGGGATGTGACTCAAAAGCTAGGTTGTCAAACCTAAAATGTTTAGTGAGTTATTTTTGTCCTAGAACCCAGAACCAAAGAGAAATAGAGAGATAACTCTCATATGCTTCGGTGTTAAAAAATAAAGGTTTTGCGATGTATTTTCTTAAGCCAATCGTGTTACTGAATTCCCTGTCTAGAGAGAAAAATAGCTTCGTCTTTTTAACCCAGTTGGTTTTTCAGCAAACAAATAGCATTATTCTTTAATTCTGGAATAGCTCCGCCTTTTTAGAACCGGATTTCAAAACTCGGTTTGATTTTATGACGTATTTTTGTCAGCCAATAATATTACTCCTTATTTTTGGACAGAATAATAGCCCCGCCTTTTTAAAACTTAGTAAACTAATGTTTCGGGTTAACTAATATTGATCAACAGATCTCGACTGACAAGGAAATGCAATTTCTGGAGAGACATATCACTCCGCCTTTTTAAAGGTATTATTTCAAAATTTAACAATCGTGTACCCGGATAATTCCCCAATAATGGTTTTTTTACCTAACCCTTGCACTTTCCGACATTGAACATAACTATGTGTTGAACTGCGCTTTTCAAAAACAAGAAAGGTTACATATTAATTTCCCGCGACAAAATTAGTATGAAACTTGAAAGAAAGAAGACCAAGTTTAAATTGCGTTCTATGTGATAGAGAATTTAAGCGAGCTTTATCCAAAAATGTACACAGCGATCCTTGTGATTTGTGAAGTTCGGCGTATTTCTCCCAAGAAATCCACTCCCGCTCCCCCCAAAAAACTCCCCGACGGAAATTCTCCACAGCAGAAATCCCCCTCCCTAAGAAAAATTATCCCCTCGGAAAATCCCCCCACCCTAAGATTTTCTCCTGGAAAGTTCTCCCCACGTGTAAAATTTAGCCCCCAAAGGGAAACTGAGACAAAGAAAAAGAATCAAAAAAAGAAGAGATTCTGGAATATTCAACTAGTTCAAAATACGCTTAAGACCACATCTCCATTTTGAGTTTTACGAAATAACTGAGAGTTTAGCAACCAATAAAAAAGCGAGGAAAAATAAATAGTTAACGTTAAATTAGTTAATTAAATTAAGCAATCTTATTCTTGTATTTCGTTAGAAATCCCTTTCAATTATTTCGAAAAATTTTAAACCTGTTGTTCCATTCAAAGGAATGAATTTAGAGATGAATATATATTTTTTCAGAATAAGGATCCAAGATCCAAGGATACTCTTAGGGAGTATCCGTGCAGCCGAGCTGTATCGAACGTTGAAGACGAAGAATATCTTCAAAAATTAATGAATTATCCCCAGAATGAATTATCCAGTATTTTTATTATGGAATCTAAGAAGTGCTAGAGCATAATGCAAAATATTTGGTTTTTCATATCAATTAATAAAAAAAAAATCTGATTACAGTAAAGAGCAAAGATGATATCATAGAATGAGCAAAATTATTGCTTTGGAAGTTATGCAACATATATCTGCAATATTGGTGCAAATAAACTGAGTTGACTAAATTTTTTGAATTCTGAAAAACTATCACTTTACTGAATATTAAAACTTAAAATTTTGAGAAAATTAAAATTAAACACAATAATTTAGTGATTTTACAGTCGGTGAAATACTATTGAGAGCCTTACAAATAAGTCTTTTTATCTTGTTCAGGGTACTTATTTTCTGCTTCTAATCCTGTTTTATTCTGTCAGTTTTGTTTTCAGTATATAAAAAAATTATTCAGTTCTTTAATAAATCAATACATTAAGCTATTATGGTTTTCTTTCAAAAGTTTGTCAACAGGTTGTCAGAACAAACAAACATCCACATACCTTGTGACAGTCCCGCGTGTTCTCTGGTTCAGAGAACCAGGGAACACCAGAGAACCAGAACCGCGTGTTCAGAGGTTCTCTGGTTCAGTCCCGCGTGTGGCACGGGAAGCATTTCGTTGAAACTGTTGCAATGATTTTGTTCCCATTTTTTATCATTTTCTTATATCTCTTTCTATCTTGCCCAAGATAATTTTTGTAATATAGATAAATAAAACGAAAGTTTTTATCCACCACAATTTAATTCTATATTTTGTTTTCTTTACATTTAGCCGAAGATGTAAGGCTTAAACTTTGCCTAGAGGGCTCAATGATCATGTTTTATGAAAACGGGAAGACATGCATTTTTATATATTCGGGATTATTGTTATTAGTTACATCTGCAAGTGTGCATCACGTATTCTGGAGGATGGCGAGTTGATAGTTTTGTTTGTAGGGGAAATGTGCTTGAACCTCAAAAGCACAATTTTATGCCAAAGTTTTCAAACTCCCTATTTCCTATAAATAAATACAGTAGGAGGTTTAAGAAGCAGAGTATAAATTACTTTCAAATTCTTCTTGATTCAAGGTGATATTTTGATGCTGTATTTGTAATCCGGGATCTGAGAATAATAACGCTGATCTTATTGCAGACAATCTGTGTAACGCAAGGCTGTATCCAGGGGGGCTAGGGGTTTGAATATCCCTTGAAATGTTGGTTAGACTTGTAAAAACGTAACAAAAATGCTTATAAACAAATTTTTGATTTGTTTTTGAAATTTTTTTGTACCCCCCCCCTTCCCCGAAAAAATAATCCTCCCCGAAAAAAAATCCTAGATAGTCCTGGTGTAACTTAAAACATAACATCTACATTTTGGCCGGCACAAAAGTATATTGTAATATCCAGAAACCTATATGCTACAACATAGGCGGATCTAGAGCAAAATCTTTGGGAGGGGGCCAATATGACAAGGGTGATAATAAAAAAATATTGGGGGGGGGGCAAAATGTGACGAGGACGCCAATAATTGGCCAAATTGGCAAATTTATTAAAAAAAAGAGTGAAAAACAGAAAAAGCAAGGAATGAGGGCACCAGAAAAATCCGGGGACGGTAGGCTGGGGTCTACTCCACCCCCTGGATCCACCAGTATACTGCAATTGTGTATCTTCTACATTAATATAAATACAATAACCTCCCCATGAAGTTTCATAGGTATTAACTACTTCAAAGAGCAGCTTGGATAAAAGTAATTGCACTAAAATAAGATACAATTTTTTACAAAAAAAAGCTTTTTTGGTAACTCAGTCGTTATCAGTAGAATATACCTAGATTGTGCAGTTTGGGCATTTCTGAATTCATCCCCCCCTCCTTCTCTGACAAAAGTAATCTGATGTGGCTTTGCTTTTCTGAAGGAGATTTTTACCCTTGTTCGTCTTCTTAACTGGATTGATGTGGAGACACTTTCACATAATCTCATCACCGGAATTAAATTCCAGGCCCTGCAGTTTGTTCCTGCAGCTAGGTTCGATCCCTGGGTCCGTATTACCAAGCTGAGGTCAAACTCACTGCGCCACTACAGGACAGAGATCTTTTTATAATCACACTTCATTAATATTCTATAGGATTAGACTTTTGATGTAACTTTGCATACATGATATATTATCAATATTTACATATATAATTGTACATCAGCTAAAAAAATTCAAAATAAAATTGGGTTAGTCTGAATTGGGATTATTTTCAGCCTGATTTAGATATGTCCATTTTCTATAATTTACTTCTAAATTCGGTAGGCAGCTGTGACTAAGGCTCATTGAAAAATGGGGAGACAAGTATTTTCTTGTATTTCCTTAAATTGGGACTTATTATTAGCATTTTTATTTCAGCATCAGCTAGTATAGGGAAGGGTAACTGTCCATTTGCCAATAGATTAAATGAACTAAATTTTATTAGTAACTCGTTTTACAGTCTAAAAGAAAAAACGGAGCACAAACAAGACAACGAAAAGCAACATTCACTATCAACACTGGAAAACTACACACAAAAACTACTTGATAAGGTGGACCCACTCATGGGGCGAATTTGACTTGAATTTCGTAGAGCGTGACGTCTGCCTCCTCCATCCGCTTCGGTCCAATGCGAGCGTTTGCGCTTCATTCGGTCTGATGTTTGCCATCGTCAGGATGTCGGACCATCGTTTCTTCGTTTGCCCCTGAGGTCGCTTCCAACCTGTTTTCATAGGGTCAAAGTCAAAGATCGTCTTTGCGGGTAAGTGCAGGGGCATTCGAAGTAGATGCACAAACCATCGTAAGGTACATTCGACCACTTGGTTAGAAAGCCAAGACTGCATGGTGAGCTGCAGCAGCTTCTCGTTACTCACGAAGTCGAAACACCATAGGATATTTCTCAAGCTCTTCGACTGGAGTGAATCGATGGCCTCAAGGTTTGCGGCTGATGCATGCCATGTCTCGCTCCTTGAAGCATCACAGAACCGAAAAGGGTATTAGAAATTCGCAGTTTAGTTGAACGACTGATATTTGGTTTTCGACGGTTCAGCCTGTCTATGGCAGAAGACGCTTTGGATTTCCTTGCTTGCAGTTCAGAGACTGTAGTTTTTTTCTGAATAGTCAGAATGGCCTCCAACTGCACCACAGTAGAGGTAATATACAGTTGCGAAAAGTCTTAAACTCTCCATTGAAATTTTTTGACACACAGCTAAAAATACACAAAGTTCCTGACCCTGCCCTCGCGCACGCGCAATGGCAAATGTTTCCGATGGAAAACCAAGTAGCCTCTGAAACTATGGCTCTGGAAACTTCCCAAATTGCACGATATGAAATGTTTCTCATGTTTGGAGAAATATTTCGCTAATGTATACTACCTCTACTGGGAACTGCACCAAGGGGCTAAACAACAATATTTAAGGGGTTAAACAACAATACTTAACGACAATACGGTGATTACTAACAAAAGGTTGTATGTCTCTAAGACTGTGTCAGGCGCTTTGAACTCTAAGTCAAGGTAAGCACTAATTGGAAGGCCATCTGGAGGAGGAGATTACCGGGTTTAAACCCACGCCATCCAAATTTTTGTCGGGCTCGTAAGAAAGTAACCAAAATACGTATAAACAAATTTCCGGTACGTTTTTTTTACCCCCTCCCCCTTCGAGAAAATATACCCCCGAATAAAAATCCCGGATGCACCCTTGGTTTAAGACCTTAACTAGTTTTTAAAAAAAAAAGTCTTTCGTATGAATGACGTCACAAATACCCAGCCGTTCAATACCGTAAAGCAGTGGTTCTCAAACTGTGGTACGCGTACCCTTGGGGTTACGCCAAATATTTTAGGGAGTACGCGGCCGGCCAGCAAAAAATATAACAACCCTTAAAATTTTATTTCTAGTTCTAGTTAGAAATTTCATTTCAGTTCTATATAGAACTGAAAATTTATTTCTATTTTACCTATAGTTTACATAGTACCGTTAACTGAGAAGGGGTACCTAAAATCTTTTGTAGGTAAAAAGGGGCACAGTGTCTAAAAAAGGTTGATAATCACTGCCGTAAAGGTTTTATCTTCTAAGACGAATAAGCTAAAATGACATTAAAGTTATTTAGCGAAACAGGTTAAAACTACTGTCTTTCTTTTCACCGAGAGAAGCTCGGTCCCCTGATATTAACCCTTATTGCAACAACTAACCATGGACTTTACTTTATCCTCAAAGATTATGTAACCGGCGTTTCTTTATTGTTCAGTAATTACTCTATAATCCCTAGAGGTCGGGGAATAGAACGTTTTCCGGCTTCCAAAACGTTAATCGTTTATCAAAGCAACCTAAACCCAGATTTCTACAACTAGTCCAACGAATATGTGTAAATTTTAGTAGAGGGAACTGGCCCTAGTGTCGACAAAT
Organism: Artemia sp. Qi Xiang Cuo; assembly: GCF_049724085.1. Lineage (NCBI taxonomy): Eukaryota > Metazoa > Arthropoda > Branchiopoda > Anostraca > Artemiidae > Artemia > Artemia sp. Qi Xiang Cuo. The sequence goes on along the minus strand of NW_028300416.1, from coordinate 664,849 downwards.
ATAACTATCAACGCAATCTAGCGTTTGGCTACACTGGGAATTTTTTCAGCTGGACTTTACTTTATCCTCAAAGATGACGTAACCGGCGATGACGTTACTCTATAATCCCTAGAGGTCGGGGAATAGAACGTTTTCCAGGTTCCAAAATGTTAATCGTTTATCAAAGAGCCATCTATAGCAACCTAAACCCATATTTCTACAACTAGTCCAACGAATATGTGTAACTTTTAGGAGAGGGAACTGGCTCTAGTGTCGACAAATATAACTATCAACGCAATCTAGCGTTTGGCGACACTGGGAAGTTTTTAAGCGCAATAATAAGAATAATCAATTTAATTGGTAAAATTAAGGTATTAATAAGAGTCTGATCTCCTTTCCTGGCACAAAAATAATTACAAAGCTCTAAAAAATGCTAAGTGTTGCCAGATACTAGTAGCGTCGATGGATTTTTGTCTATACTAGCGGGAATTTTTCTACTTTTGCGAGTTACCCATACTCTTCGAACTAGTCCTTATATCTCAGCTTCTAAGTTGTTTCCAGGAATAGGGTATACTCCATTGTACCTTCTTGACTGGCAACGTATGTACCGTATTTATAGGTTTAACTTTGGCAAAACAGAATCCTAGTGTCATCCTCAGTATCAAACATCGCTATTTAAAAATAGGAAGAACACAATACAGTTCTTTTCAGAAGGGATGTTCTGAGGCTCGTTTTATTCGGGGGGCGATCTTCGTAATTTTACCGAATCGCTACCTGATTTATGCCGAATTTTCTGCCGAAATCAAGAATTTTGCTAAATTTCGGCCGATTTACAAAATTTCTGCCGAAATTTTTGCCTTCGGTGAAAATTTTACCGAATACCAAAAATGTTGGGGAGGGGGCGAGCCCCTCCCCCTCGGGACGCCCTTGCTTTTCAGTATTTGGTGATCAGTGGGGCCTATTCATGAAAAAGTAGGGGAGGGAAGGTTTTTTTTTGTGTTTTTAAGAATGAAGGTTTAAAAAATTTATGTTTCAAAAGTTAGGGGGGGGGATATTTTTATTTTTATATAAAAATGCAAAAAAAGTGATTTTCAATTTTTTCGACTGACAAATTTGATTTTGAAATAAAATTTGCTGTAACAAGAAGAAAATTTTAGATAAACTAAAAATTGAACGAATATTCGAGTCAGAAGGGAGTAAGCAAAACCAAAATGTACCAAAAACTTGATTGTGCCAAAAATTTCATATGCACCGGGGACTACTAATTTGTACTAAAAACGGCACAATAATAAAGCGTCAACAACGCTGTAACTAACGCTTTAATCGTATTTAATTTTGATTAATTAAAGCAACTAAATTTTTCCTTACGGAAATACGAAGTTTAAATACAAACGAACAAAAATTATTGCTTCGCCGATTGTGCAGCGCAAGACCTATTTACAATAGTAGATTAAATAAACTGACTCGTGATATTTTTCATGATGTGTAGAATTCTAAAAATAGTACTTTACTGAAGAAAAAACCGACCCAAGAATAGGAGCAGAAAGCAAAATTTTTGCATGTCTGATCACCTCCCCTAAAAAAGTAAAGCCATCCTAAGAAATTCCTCCGCAAAGATCACCCCACAAAACAAATATATTCGCTGTAGCCGTCCTTAATTGCATAATATAATGACTAATTTATACGTCTCTCAGTAGTTTTAAAACAGTTGTGATACCAATAAATTTTAGCATTCACCTAGGATTCCTAAAAAAAAACTCGAGCAAGTTCAATTTTTTTTTTCTTATTTTTTGGTTCTCTTGTTCTCAACTTGTATAGCGATGGAGAAATAAATTGTAAAAGGATGCCCACGCCTTGTCGGCAATTATCATTAGCGACCTGAGCTTATACTACTACTACTACTAACAACTCACCGCAGCACCAAGCCGCCTGAGGCCAACACAACTACGCACGCTCCTCCTCCACCCCAATCTATTCAAAGCCTCCCTTTTTACACCCGCCCACGAAGTTCCCATTTTCTTTAAATCTTCCTTTATGACGTCCTCCCACCCCAGACGGGGACGATCTGCTTTCCGTTTATCCCTAGATGGTTGGCCAAAAAGAACAATCTTTGGCAATCTGTCATCCTTCATCCGCACAACGTGCCCTAACCACCTCAACCTTTCTTTCATTGTAGCCCTAGAGAGCGGTACTGAACTACATTTTTCGAATAGCCTATTGTTTGAAATACGGTCAGTCAGCCGAGTACCCGGAACAATCCTTAAGCAATTTCTCTGGAAAACATCTAGCAAATCTTCATCCGCTTTTCGGAGCGTCCATGCTTCAGAGTCATATTTGGTCACTGTCATCACTGTAGCTTCTAATATCACTGATGTCATCACTGAGCTCATAGCAACCGAAAACTCGGAAAAATAGAAATAATTCTTTTCGTGGTTTTTGACGAGGGATTGCTTTCTCTCTGGGCACCACTCTATACTCTCCCTGTGCACCGGCTGGGCACAACTAAGCATTTCTCGAGTTAAATATTGTTCATTATCCAAGCGTAAAATTTGTGATTCACCAATCAGAGTCAAAATTTAAGGCATAATTTTTGAAACTAGAAAAGATCGAACCTTGAAACAATCGTTTTTTAATCTGTAGCAGAAATCTAGCAAAAGTGACAAAGAAATACTATTAGAAATGAATAGTTGGAAAATAATTAGTGTTTATGCGATCTTTTCTAACACAGTTTTTGTCATTTAATTTTCCGTCTTTTGTCATTGTCATTTAATTTTATTGTCGGTCATCTAATAATTATCTTGTCATTTACTTTGCCATCTGATTTTATTTTAATTTAAAATACAAATTTGACGATAAATTTAAGAAAAAACCCGTGTAGTTCACAAAACTTGTCTTTTTATTTATCAACAGTTAACTTTGGGAATGCTTAGACAATAAATAATCAATTTTTCTTCTAAAAAATTGACTTTTTCTGGACACTTGCCGTACAGATGTCATTAAAGAAAAAAATGGTGCGTTTTTTTCATAACGTGTGGTTAATTCGTCATATTCCAGGTCAGTACCGCCAAGTAGATTAATTTCAATCAAAGAGGAGTATTAAATAATAAATAACTTAAAAGGAGAGATTTTTCTATTCAATTAAATATTGCACACGGTGTTGAAATTCTAAATTTCTGAAAGGAATTTCTAGAGGAATGATTGGACCAGCACACCTGGCCACATCGGGGAACTAAGCACACCTGTACACACATTTTGGGAGAGCAGCCCCTCGGTTTCTCAGAGGTCAGGTTCGGTAGAGATTTTCAGCTTTCCTTCAGGTTCAACAACCGTAACGAATGTACGATGGAATCTGTACATGATTTCACAATATCCAAGGTTATAGCTGGGACAGGTTAGGTATTTAAATTGAAAGTGATCGGACCTCTTATCTGTTGGTGGTGGGGATTTTCAGTTGGCATTGTGACAGTAACCTTTTATCAACCTGTTGCTTTTGCTTTCAAAACAAACTTGTTTTCTAAACAGAAGGGGCATATACAGGCTTGCAATCGGTAGTGATTTATCACTATTTCTGGGGATTGTTTATATTGCCTAAACAAAAAAAATCACTAAGTTAGCACATAAATCACTAGATTATTGAAGACAATCACTAAATAAGCCAAAAAATGATTTTTATTTTCACCGGGTGGTAACCCTAGGTAGATGACGGTAGTTATGGTGAAATATACGTATGTGAAATACATGCTGTTGCAAAACAATACACATTCTGTGTATTATTTTCTATGGATCTTAAATAGTTTATAGAATTAAGTGGGAATAGTCTTAAAACGGAAAGCTTTGAAGTCCACCAGCGTTTTTATTGCTATTTTTGAGACGGGTTTTTAAAGTGGTTGATTGCTCTAAACATTAAGCTGCTGTTCAGATGGTACGAATCTCTTGTAGTACAATTTTAGTCTGAAAGCTGTACATTTTATTTCAAACCGTTTGCAACGCTGGTAAGTCATGTAAACCAGTCCGAATTTCTCAGGTTGAGCAACGTTTTAAGTGCGATTGACCAATTAGATGAAAGATTTAAGATATAATTTTGAAATTACATTAGATTAAACCTTTAACTACAGTTTTCCAGTATGTAAGATGACTCCGAAAAAATATACGAAAACATAACATTCGAAGGCGATTGTTGGAAAAAATTAGAGCCGGGACTTACTTTTCAAACCCATTTTTTTCCAAAATTGATTTCTGTAGCAGAAATCAATGGTTTTAGTAGTTGAGTTATTAATAAGTTTTTCAAACAGTTCGTGGTAACGAACTGTAGCTAAGGAGCGACCCGGCTCAGTGGTAACCGAAACTCTATAAAACGGAATTTTGATACCAATAGATACATCAAAAGAATCAGATTTTAATGCTAATTTCAAATATATAAGTTTCATCAAGTTTAGTTCTACTCATCAAAAGTTACGTGCCTGAGAAAATTTGGCAGATTTTCGAAAAAAGGGTGAAAGACCCCCTGAAAGTTATAGAACCTTAATGAAAATCACACCATCATATTCAGCGTATTAGAGAACCCTACTATAGAGGTTTCAAGCTCCTATCTATAAAAATGTGGAATTTTGCATGCGTGTTTTTTGTTTTTGTTTTTCAGGGGTGATGGTATCGACCAAGCAGTCCTATAATATCGTAGTAGGGCTCATTGGAACGGGAATTAAAAGTTCTAGTGCCATTTTTAAGTGACCAAAAAATGGAGGGCAACTAGGCCCCTCCCACGCTCATTTTTTCCCGGAGTTGCCCGATCAAACTCTTGAGATAGCCATTTTGTTCAGTATGGTCAAAAATGTGATAACGATGTCTTTTAGGATGACTTAATCCCCCGAAGCCCCCGGGGGGAGGGCTGAAAGTTATGAACTTTACCCAATGTTAACATATAGTATTGGTTATTGGGAAGTATACAGACGTTTACAGGGGGGATTTTTTCTGGTAGCGGAGGTGGGGGTGGGTCGGGGGTTATGTGGGAGGATCTTTCTATGAAGGAAGTTTTCATAGGGGAAGGGACATTGCTATGAAGGGGACGCCGGATTTCCCTGCATTATTTAAAAAAAGATCAGAAATTAAATAGAAAAAAACAAGTTTTTCAAGTGAAAGTAAGAAGCAACATCAAAACTTAAAACGAACAGAAAATATTACGTATATGATTGGGTTCACCCCCAAGTCAATACCTCGCTCTTTAAGCCAAGATTTTTAGTACTTTCATAAGAGCTGTTTATTCTAACTAACGGCCTTTGTGATTAAGCGGTCATTTTTAAAGAACTGGAACAAAATTCGAACTTTAGCTTAAAGAGCAAGGTATTGACTAGGGGGGCGAACTCCCTAATATACGTATTAAAAATATATGAATATAGAAGTTCGTTACGTAAGTTAATTCGTAAGTTACATATATTTATTTTTAATAAAAATGTTCGTAAACAAAATTAAACAACTTTCGAGGAAGCCATTTAACCAAATAAAAGTAAAATTAATATGCAAATTTTGTTTTAATTATTCATGTACGGTGAGCCAAAATCAAAACCTGCATTAATTTAAAAAAGTTAAAAAATTAAATTAAAAAAACAAGTTTTTTTAACTGAAAGTAAGGAACAACGCTAAAACTTACAACGAACAGAAATTATTCCGTATATGAAAAGGGGGCTGTCCCCTCCACAACGTCTCGCTCTTTACGCTAAAATTTGACTTTCTCACAACTTTATTTTTTTTTAACAATAAAAACTTTAGCGTAAAGAGCGAGGCGTTGAGGAGGGGGCAACTCCTTTCATATAAGGAATAATTTCTGTTCGTTTTAAGGTTTAACGTCGCTCCTTACTTTCAGTTAAAAAAACTTGTTTTTTTATTTATAATTGTCAAAAGCGTTTCTTTTTGCAAACAAGTTTGAAACAAAGTTTCAGTTACTTTTTGTGGTCTCTGTTAGATTTTACTAATGACGCATACCGCCTAAAAGTATTTAATTAAATTTAGGTTTATCAAAGGAATCTGTCCGTATTACCACAAAAGCCAACTGGAAGGCGAAAATCTTCATTTCGCAATAAGAAGGAGGGGAAACTTAAAATCCTAATTTCTTTAGGCTGTCGAAATGATATTTCAGGATTGTGCTGTCACATCAGGGCTGAAAAACTTAATATTTTAACTTCTTTTTACTGTGAAAGATTTGTTTTCGTGTCTTTCTATGGCACAGAGGTGAAAAAATTGATATCATTACTTTATTTGGCTGTCATAAAATTTGGACTTACTGTTTTTGCGAAGCGGGATCATTTTTACAATATTGTTGTTTTTTTGGGGGGTTTGAATAGAAAGTAAATGCATGAGAAGTGCAAAGATATTATTAATTTACGTTTTGGATTTCGGTTAGCAAATGGTGGCCACTTTACTGCCTATTTTCATCTAATTAAAGCTCTGCGTTATATGATATATCACATCCTCTATTCATCCTAAAACATTAAAATAAAGACCAAACTCTAAAGAAATAAAAGAACTCCTATGTTAAACGGACTCTTTTATATAGTGCTAGTTTTGTTAATGCTAATGAAATAAAATTAAATAGGATGAATATATAATAATTTAGAAACAAATTTGGGCCATATATTTGCACATTAGGGGGTGGGGTAAAGCATAGCATATATTATTACGTAACCGAACCTAACCGAACCTAGGGACCTTCCCCCCATAAACCCCAAAAAACAACAGTTTAAACATCGTATACGCAATGAAAACCACGCTATACATTGTATTACTAGCGGTGTCTTGAATTATCCCGTCAAAAACGGGCTTTCTTGACTGGTTTCCATTGCAGCATATAAAAGAGTCTGTTTAACATAGGAGTACCGAAATATCTGAACATTAATAAATGTTATCATAAGTATACGCTTAAAACTTAATATATGAATCGAAATACTCCTTCAAAGGTCAAAGTAATCATTTTCTATTTCTATTAATATATTCTTATATTTTCTATTGTAAAACTACCGCAGCTTAAAACCCTGAGAATTTAAATCACCAATCTATAACTATCAAATATTTAAATAACAAACACATAATTATTTAATTTTTTAAGGAGTATTTTGACTCGTATGCTCTGGATCTGTATTAGGATCTGTATGCTCATGGCTCATGGACTCGTATGCTCATGGATCTGTATTAGGGTTTATATTTTTTCTAGCGATTTTGGTCTTTATTTGAATATTTTAGGATGAATAAAAGAGGAAATACTAACAAATAGCTCTAAACTGATAGGCCTATCCATTATAAATGTTAACCGTAATATTGAGGTAGACATCAACCGCGTAATAAATAGATATGACGGGAGTAGAAAGAGAAAAATTTTCTTATAACATTGGCAATTCTGTAATTTAAGCAAAATACAATGAACTTTAATAAGTGGAAAGATACGCTACATTGTTATGAAAAGTGAAATTTTGGTTAGTAGATTTTTGAGATTTCGTCAAAATTGACTCTATTTATTAAAATACTATTTTTTAGAAGAAATAGTGATTAGCTAATGTTTTGTTGCCTATGCTTAAAACCCTCGTTTTAAATGTATTCTATGTATTTCTGTCTCTTTGTTCTATGTTTCTTGTTATACCCCTAAACGAACTAGTATTTGATGTTTAATCTTTTACACAAACACGATCGTATCTTAATCCTCATTTACTACTGTTCATTACCATCATAATTACTCAACGATGCCATATAGTTAGGCTACATGCTAAATGCTTTGACCTATGCAAATAGTCACATTTAATGCATGACTCCAAGACCAAAGATTGATGGTTCAGTTGTCAGAAGTGCAAAGGATAAAAATTACGCAGAAAATATTAAATATTATATTTTTTCTAGATAGTGAACTGCTTTTTATTTTTGTATGACGGGGTTGTTTTGATAACTTTCTATTTTATGTATCAGTAGTATTCCTATAATACGTCCGAGCGGGCCCATATCCCTGTGTACTATTTGAATCTATAACCCCTCGTTTCTCTTCAACGAATGCTATGACGGCCAATCCCGATGTACTATTAGAGCTGCTAGCCCCTTGTGTCCACCTTTACTCCAAGCAGAGTGATAACATTTCTTGGAAACATTGCTTGCCAGGTTTATTTTCTCGGTGAAACAATACAACAGATACGATGACAGCCCATACCATTGCGCTATCTCACCTTCCGGTGGTTAGAACATTTCCAGGAATCATCGGTTGTCAGGTGTTATTTTTTGGTGAAATGAGCCTTCGGATACAATCGGCCAATACACGGTATCTTGCGTAAGGCTTCCTGTGATGGATATAGTTGAATGCCAATATATTTGATTTAAAGGAATTGGAATTCAGCCTAGTTATTATCATAGGCACAATGTATTATTTATTTTTCTTTCTTCTTCTTGTCCATACCCGGGCATTTCGTATCGAAGGAGTTTTCGTAGAAACTTTGAAAAGGGCTTATTCGATTGGAAATTGGAGTGGCTAGTGCCCTTTTTAATAGTCAAAAGTGATTGGAGGGCAACTAGCCCCCCCCCACGCCCATCATTCCTCCAAACACATCCAATCAAAATTTAGTGATACCCATTTTGTTCATCGTAGTTGACTTCCAGATAAAAAATATGTCTTTTGGAGGAGGACACTCCCCCACAACCCTCGGGGCAAGAATTTTAAGTTATGCCCTAAGGGCATATAAGAACGATTCTGGCACAATGTATCATTTATTTTTTTTCCTTTAGAGCAGGGCACTTCATATGGAAGAGGTCGTCGTAGAAACTTCAAAAGGGGCTCATTCGATTAGAAATCGAGAGTTCTAGTGCCCTTTTTAATAGTCGAAAGTGATTGGAGGGCAAATACCCCCCCCCCCCACGGCCATCATTCCCCAAAACACATCCAATCAAAATTTTGAGATAGCCATTTTGTTCAACGTAGTTGATTTCCATATAGAAAATATGTTTTTGAGGAGGGCACTCCCCCACAACCCTCAAAGCAAGGGTTTTAAGTTATGCCCTGGGGGCATATATGGTTTTTATAGAAGGTGTTGTCGTAGAAACTTCAAAACAGGCTCATTCGATTGGAAATTCAAAGGGCTAGTAACCTTTTTAATGGTCGAAAGTAATTGGAGGGCACCTAGCCCCTCCCCCACGCCCATCATTCCCCCAAACACATCCAATCAAAATTTTGAGATTGCTATTTTGTTCACCGTAGTTGGTTTCCAGATAGAAAATACATTTTTAAGGAGGGCACTCCCCCAAAACCCTCGGGGCAAAGGTTTTGAGTTATGCCCTGGGGGTATATAAGGCTTTTATAGAAGGCGTTGTCGTAATAACTTCAAAACAGGCTCATTTCAATGGAAATTCAAAGGGCTAGTGACCTTTTTAATAATCGAAAGTGAATGGAGTGCAACTAGCCCCTCCCCCACGCCCATCATTCCCCCAAACACATCCAATAAAAATTTTGATATTGCCATTTTGTACAGCGTAGTTGATTTCCAGATAGAAAATATATTTTTGAGAAGGAAACTCCTCCACAACCCTCAGGACAAGGGTTTTAAGTTATGCCGTGAGGGCATATAAGGTTTTTATAGAAGGTGTTGTCGTAGAAACTTCAAAACAGGCTTATTCGATTAGAAATTCAAAGGGCTAATGCCCTTTTTAATAGTCGAAAGTGATTGGAGGGCAATTAGCCCCACCCCCACGCCCATCATTCCCCCAAACACATCCAATAAAAATTTTGATATTGCCATTTTGTACAGCGTAGTTGATTTCCAGATAGAAAATATATTTTTGAGAAGGAAACTCCCCGACAACCCTCAGGACAAGGGTTTTAAGTTATGCCTTGGGGGCCTATAAGGTTTTTATAGAAGGTGTTGTCGTAGAAACTTCAAAACAGGCTTATTCGATTGGAAATTCAAAGGGCTAGTGCCCTTTTTAATAGTCGAAAGTGATTGGAGGGCAATAAGCCCCCCCCCACGCCATTCATTCTCCCAAACACTTCCAATAAAAATTTTGAGATAGCCATTTTGTTCAGCGTAGTTGATTTCCAGATAGAAAATATGTTTTTGAAGAGGACACTCCCCTTTAACCCTCAGGGCAAGGGTTTTAAGTTATGCCTTGGGGGCATATAAGGTCTTTATACAAGGTGTTGTCTTGTAAACTTCAAAACAGGCTTATTCGATTGGAAATTCAAAGGGCCAGTGCCCTTTTTAATAGTCGAAAGTGATTGAAGGGCAACTAGCCCCCCACCCATACCCCTCATTCCGCCAATCGCATCCAATCAAAATTTTGAGATAGCCATTTTGTTCAGTGCAGTTGATTTCCAGATAGAAAATATTGTTTTGAGTAGGACACTCCCCCACAACCCTCAGGGCAAGGGTTTTAAGTTATGCCCTGGGCATATAAGGTTTTTATAGAAGGCGTCGTCGCAGAAACTTCAAACAAAGCACATTCGAAGGGAAATTCATAGGGATAGTGCCCTTTTTAATAGTCGAAAGTGATTGGAAGGCTTTGCCCATTATGTTTAAAAACTAAATGTTGCCTTAAGATTGAATCAAAATGCACTGTGATAATGCTAATTCCCAATAAGGCATCTCAGCAGTATCCATACAACGACCGAGGGTATTGTGTTCAAACTTTCGGGGTTACTTCTGCTCTGAAAATCTAACCAAATCAAAATAGTGTAAGTGTATCAAAGCTATCAAAGAAAGTAAACAGATTTTTTCACGAATGGTATCAAGTTTTCCATTTCTGGTCAACTAGAGGAGGTATGAAACTAAATTAAACAGTACTGTTTGTGTCCAGATTTTAAAAAGGGTGTATATTGTTAAACATTGTTGAAAATTTTTCTCCAGCATACAAATAGCAGGCCAAACTATAAAGTCTTAAAAAATGAAAAGATTTAAAGTATTATTTTCTTTTTCCCTGAAAAGACTATGTCAATATAAAACGAACAGAAATTAATTAAAAAACTTTTTCCACAAAATAAGTTTTTCAAAGAAAAGTAAAGAACTCCATTAAAAAAAAATGAGCAAAAATTAAATAATCTACCAACCGACAAATCAGCATCGATAAATAAATGAACCCCAAAACGAAAAGAAATTACAATAAATAACCGAGTCAAACTCAAAACGAGCAGAAATTAACATAAGTTGGGCGCAAAGCCCTATGCCTTCCCCAGGCCCGGACAAAATTTGCAATTCACTGAAAAAATACAAATGAATGTGCATTGTCAGTTTAATATACATATACTGATATTTAGTAATCAAAATGGTAATATTATCTGTTTTATTAAAGTTATAAAAGTAAAAACATTTATATTTTTTTCAGTAAAGTGCCAATTTTGTTCTGGCCTTGGGAAGGCATAGAAATTTTGCGCCCAACTTATATTAGTTTCTGCTCGTTTTGAGTTTGACTCGGTCATTTATTGTAATTAATTTAAAAAAGCTTTTCCACAAAATAAGTTTTTCAAAGAAAAGTAAAGAACTCCATTAAACAAAAAATGAGCAAAAATAAAATCAAATAATTTACCAAGCGTGAAACTACCACAAATCAGCATCGATAAATAAATGAAACCCAAAACGAACAGAAATTACAATAAATAATCGAGTCAAACTCAAAACGAGCAGAAATTAACATAAGTTGGGTTCAAAACCCCTATGTCTTCCCAAGGCTAGAACATAATTTGCACTTTACTGAAAAAAAGATAATTTTTTTTTACTTTTATAACTATAATAAATCAAATAATATTAACATTTTTATTACTAAATATCAGTATATGTATATTAAACTGACAATGCACATTCATTTGTATTTTTTATGTAAAGTGCAAATTATGTTCTGGCATTGGGAAGGCATAGGGGTTTTGAGCCCAACTTATGTTAATTTCTGCTCGTTTTGAGTGTGACTCGGTTATTTATTGTAATTTCTGTTCGTTTTGGGTTTCATTTATTTATCGATAGTGATTTGTGGCAGTTTCACGCTTGGTAGATTATTTGATTTTATTTTTGCTCATTTTTTGTTTAATGGAGTTTTTTACTTTTCTTTGAAAAACTTATTTTGTGGAAAAAGTTTTTTTAATCAACTTCTGTTCATTTTATATTGACATAGTCTTTTCAGAGAAATAGAAAACAATGCTTTAAATCTTTTCGTTTTTTTAAGAATTTATAGTTTGGCCTGCTATTTGTATGCTGGAGAAAATTTTTCAGCTATTTTTAACAACATACAACCTCTTAAAAATCTGGACACAAATAGTAGCGTTTAATTTAGTTGTATACCTCCTCTAGTTGACCTGAAATGGAAAACTTGATACTATTCACAAAAAAATTTGTTTACTTTCTTTGATAGCTTGGATACACTTATGCTATTTTGATTTGGTTAAATTTTAAGAGCAGAAGCAGCCCCGAAAGTTTGAACATAATACCCTCAGTCGTTCTTGGGATACTGCTGAGATGCCTTATTGGGAATTAGCATTAACACAGTGCCTTTTGATTTAATCTTAGGGCAACATTTAGTTTTTAAACATAAAGTCAAATGGGAGGGTGGGCGTGGGAGGGGGATTAGTTTCCCTCCAATCACTTTTGACTATTAAAAAGGGTATTAGCCCTTTTTATTTTCAATCGAATGAGCCCTTTTTGAAGTTCCGAGGACAACTCCTTCGATACAAAGTGCCTTGGTCTAAACAACAACAACAACAACAAAAATAATACATGATACCCACATCGATCTTTACTATAAAAATGTCAAACCTTCCAATCACTTTCGACAATTAGAAAGGCCTTTCGATTTTCAATCGAATGAGTCCTTTTTGAGTTTCTACGACAACACTTCCTGTAAACACCTTATATGCCCCCAGGGCATAAATTACAACTCTTACCCTATGGGCTGTGAGGGTGGTTGTTATTCTCTAGGACCTAATTTCCAGAACTTTCAACTACGTTAAACAAAATGGCTATCTCAAAATTTTGATTGGATGTGTCTGGGAAAATGGTGGGCGTGAGAGGAGCGTTAGTCGTTCTCCAATCACGCTCAACTATTAAAAAAGGCACTAGCCCTTTCAATTTCCAATCAAATGAGCCCCTTTGAAGTTTCTACGACAACGCTCTAAATAAAAACCTTATATGCCCCTAGGGGATAACTTACAACCCTCGCCCTGACGCCTGGGGTGTTGTCATCCTCAAAGACCTAATTTCCAGAACTTTCAACTACGTTGAACAAAATAGCTATCTGAAAATTTTAATTGAATGTGTTTGGGGGAATGGTGGGCGTGACAGGGGGGTTAGTTACCGTCCAATCACTTTTAATTTTTAAAAAGGGCACTAGCCCTCTCAATTTCCAATTGAATGAGCCCCTTTTGAAGTTTTTATGACAACTTTATCATTGAAAACCTTATATGCCCCCGGGGCAAAACTTACAACCTTTGCCCTGGGGACTCTGGGGGGTTTGTCATCCTTAAATACATAATTTCCCGAACGTTAAACTACGTTGAACAAAATGGCTATCTCTAAAATTTGATTGAATGTGTTTGGGGAAATGGTGGGCGTGAGAGGGGAGTTAATTACTCTCCATTCATTTTCGACTATTAAAAAGGGCAATTTCAATTTCCAATCAAATGAGCCCCTTTTGAAATTTCTACAACAATTTTCTATATAAACCTTATATTCCCCCAGGGCATAACTTACAACCCTTGCACTGAGGGCTCTGATGGGGTTATCATCATAAAGACCTAATTTCCAGAACAATTACGTTGAACAAAATGGATATCTCAAAACTTTGATTGAATGTGTTTGGGGAAATGGTGGGCGTGAGAGGGGGGTTAATTGCCCTTCAATCACTTTCGACTATTAAAAGGGCACTAGCCCTTTCAATTTTCAATTGAATGAGCTCTTTTTGATGTTTTTACAATTTCTTCGATACAGTGCCCTGCTCTAAAGGAAAAAAATGATACATTGTGCCAACATCGGTCTTTTAGGATGATAACCCCATCAGAGCCCTCAGTGCAAGGGTTGTAAGTTAAGCCCTGGGGGTATATAAGGTTTATATAGAAAGTTGTTGCAGAAATTTCAAAAGGGGCTCATTTGATTGGAAACTGAAATTGCCCTTTTTAATAGTCGAAAGTGAGTGGAAAGTAATTAACCCTCTCACGCCCACCATTTCCCAAAACACATTCAAACCAAGTTTGGAGATACCCATTTTGTTCAACATATTTGAAAGTTCTGGAAATTACGTATTTAAGGATGACAAACCCCCCAGAGTCCCCAGGGCAAAGGTTGTAAGTTATGCCCTGGGGGCATATAAGGTTTTTAATGATAAAGTTGTCGAAGAAACTTCAAAAGGGGCTCATTCAATTGGAAATTGAGAGGGCTAGTGCCCTTTTTCAAAGTTAAAAGTGATTGGACGGTAACTAACCCCCCTCTCACGCCCAGCATTCACCCAAACACATTCAATCAAAATTTTAAAATAGCCATTCTGTTCAGCGTAGTTTAATGTTCTGGAAATTTGGTCTTTGAGGATGACAACCCCCCCAGGCGTCAGGGCGAGGGTTGTAAGTTATCCCCTGGGAGAATATAAGGTTTTTATTGAAAGCGTTGTCGTAAAAACTTCAAAAGGGCTCATTTGATTGGAAATTGAAAGGGCTAGTGACTTTTTTAATAGTTGAGCTTGATTGGAGAAAGACTAAAGCCCCTCTCACGCCCACCATTTTCCCAGACACATCCAATCAAATTTTTAGATAGTCATTTTGTTTAACGTAGTTGAAAGTTCTAGAAATTAGGTCTTAGAGGATGACAACAACCCTCACAGCCCTTAGGGTAAGGGTTGTAATTTATGCCATGGGGGCATATAAGGTGTTTATAGGAAGTGTTGTCGTAGAAACTCAAAAAGGACTCATTCGATTGGAAATCGAAAGGCCTTTCTAATTGTCGAAAGTGATTGGAAGGTTTGACATTTTTATAGTAAAGATCGATGTGGGTATCATGTATTATTTTTGTTGTTGTTGTTGTTGTTTAGACCAGGGCACTTTGTATCGAAGGAGTTGTCCTCGGAACTTCGAAAAGGGTTCAATCGTTTGAAAATAAAAAGGGCTAATACCCTTTTAAATAGTCGAAAGTGATTGGAGGGAAATTAATCCTCCTCCCACGCCCACCCTTCCATTTGCCTTTATGTTTAAAAACTAAATGTTGCCCTAAGATTAAATCAAAATGGACAGTGTTAATGTTAATTCTCAATAAGGCATCTCAGCAGTATCCCAAGAACGATTGAGGGTATTATGTTCAAACTTTCGGGGCTGCTTCTGCTGTTAAAATTTCACCAAATCAAAATAGCGTAAGTGTATCCAAGCTATCAAAGAAAGTAAACAGATTTTTTTCCGAATAGAATCAAGTTTTCCATTTCAGGTCAACTAGAGGAGGTATGAAACTAAATTAAACACTACTATTTGTGTCCAGATTTTTAAGAGGGTGTATGTTGTTAAAAATTGCTGAAAATTTTTCTCCAGTATACAAATAGCAGGCCAAACTATAAATTCTTAAAAAACGAAAAGATTTAAAGTATTATTTTCTTTTTCTCTGAAAAGACTATGTCAATATAAAATGAACAGAAATTGATTAAAAAAAACTTTTTCCACAAAATAAGTTTTTTAAAGAAAAGTAAAAAAGTCCATTAAACAAAAAATAAGCAAAAATAAAATCAAATCATCTACCAAGTGTGAAACTACCACAAATCAGCATCGATAAATAAATGAAACCCAAAACGAACAGAAATTACAATAAATAACCGAGGCACACTCAGAACGAGCAAAAATTAACATAAGTTGGGCTGAAAACCCCTATGCCTTCCCAATGCCAGAACATAATTTGCACTTTACATAAAAAACTACAAATGAATGTGCATTGTCAGTTTAATATTCATATACTGATATTTAGTAATCAAAATGTTAATATTATTTGATTTATTAAAGTTATAAAAGTAAAAAAAATTATGCTTTTTTCAGTAAAGTGCAAATTATGTTCTGGCCATGGGAAGGCAGAGGGGTTTTGAACCCAACTTATGTTAATTTCTAATCGTTTTAAGTCTGGCTCGGTTATTTATTGTAATTTCTTTTCGTTTTGGGTTTCATGTATTTATCGATGCTGATTTGTGGTAGTTTCACGCTTGGTAGATTATTTGATTTAATTTTTGCTCATTGTTTGTTTAATGGAGTTCTTTACTTTTCTTTGAAAAACTTATTTTATGGAAAAAGTTTTTTTTTTAAATTAGTCACAATAAATGACCGAGTCAAACTCAAAACGAGCAGAAATTAATATAAGTTGGGCGCAAAACCCATATGCCTTCCCAAGGCCAGAACAAAATTGGCACTTTACTGAAAAAAATATAAATGTTTTTACTTTTATTTTTGTTTAATAAAACAGATAATATTACCATTTTGATTACTAAATATCAGTATATGTATATTAAACTGACAATGCACATTCATTTGTATTTTTTCAGTGAATTGCAAATTTTGTCCGTGCCTGGGGAAGGCATAGGGCTTTGCGCCCAACTTATGTTAATTTCTGCTCGTTTTGAGTTTGACTCGGTTATTTATTTTAATTTCTTTTCGTT
Organism: Artemia sp. Qi Xiang Cuo; assembly: GCF_049724085.1. Lineage (NCBI taxonomy): Eukaryota > Metazoa > Arthropoda > Branchiopoda > Anostraca > Artemiidae > Artemia > Artemia sp. Qi Xiang Cuo. Next base: position 648,265 of record NW_028300416.1, on the reverse strand, counting down.
TTGGGTTTCATGTATTTATCGATGCTGAGTTGTGGTAGTTTCACACTTGGTAGATTATTTGATTAATGTTTTGTACATCTTCGTTTTAATATATTACTTTAATTTTCTTTGAAACTTATTTTGTGAAAAAAGTTTTTTAATTAATTTCTGGCCGCTGCAAGTATATATAGTAGTTTAGAGATAGAAGAAATTGATTCTATAATTTTTCTCGTTTTTTAGTGCTTTATAATTTGGCCTACGATTTGTATGCTGGAGAAAAATCTTCAGCGATTTTTAACAACATACACCCTTTTAAAAATCTGGACACAAATAGTACTGTTTAATTTAGTTTCATACCTCCTCTAGTTGACCTTAAATGGAAAACTTGATACCATTCGCAAAAAAATCTGTTTACTTTCTTTGATAGCTTTGATACGCTTAAACTATTTTGATTTAGTTAGATTTTCAGAGCAGAAGTAGCCCCGAAATTTTGAACATAATACCCTCGGTCGTTCTTTGGATACTGCTGAGATGCCTTATTGGGAATTAGCATTATCACAGTGCATTTTGATTCAATCTTAAGGCAACATTTAGTTTTTAAACATAATGGGCAAAGTTGCCAATCACTTTCGACTATTAAAAAGGGCACTATCCCTATGAATTTCCCTTCGAATGTGCTTTGTTTGAAGTTTCTGCGACAACGCTTTCTATAAAAACCTTATATGCCCAGGGCATAACTTAAGACCCTTGCCCTGAGGGCTGTGGGGGAGTGTCCTACTCAAAACAATATTTTCTATCTGGAAATCAGCTACGCTCAACAAAATGGCAATCTCAAAATTTTGATGGGATGAGTTTGTGGGATTGAGGGGCGTGTGGGGGGGGGGGCTTGTTGCCCTACAATCTTTTTCGACTATTAAAAAGGGTATTAGTCCTTTGAATTTACAATCGAATAAGCATTTTTTTAAGTTTATACGACAACACCTTGTATAAAGACCTTATATGCCCCCAGGGCAAAACTTAAAACCCTTACCCTGAGGGGTTAAAGGGGAGTGTCCTCCTCAAAAACATATTTTCTATCTGGAAATCAACTACGCTGAACAAAATGACATTCTAAAATTTTTATTGGATGTGTTTGGGGGAATGATGGGCGTGGAGGGGGCTAGTTGCCCTATTAAAAAGGGCACTTGCCCCTTTAATTTCCAATCGAAAAAGCCCGTTTTGAAGTTTCTACGACAACACTTTCTATAAAAACCTTATATCCCCCAGGGTATAACTTAAAACCTTTGTCCTGAGGGTTGCGGGGGATTTTCTTCCTCAAAAAAATATTTTCTATCTGGAAATCAACTAGCCTAGGCAGAACAAAATGGCTTTCTCAAAATTTAGATTGGATGTGTTTGGGGGAATGATAGGCGTGGGAGGGGGGAGGGGGGCTAGTTGCCCTCCAATCAATTTCGACTATTAAAAAGTGCACTAGCCCTTTGAATTTCCAATCGAATAAGGCTGTTTTGAAGCTTCTACGACAACGCCTTCTATAAAAACCTTATATGCCCTCACGGCATAACTTAAAACCCTTGTCCTGAGGGTTGTGGGGGAGTGTCCTCCTCAAAAATATATTTTCTATCTGGAAATCAACTACGGTAAACAAAATAGCAATCTCAAAATTTTGATTGGATGTGTTTGGGGGAATGATGGGCGTGGGGGATGGGCTAGTTGCCCTGCAATCACTTTCGACTATTAAAAAGGGCACTAGCCCTTTGAATTTCCAACCGAATGAGCCTGTTTTGAAGTTTCTACGACAAAACCTTCTTTAAAAGCCTCATATGCCCCAAGGGCATAACTTAAAACCCTTGCTCTGAGGGTTGTGGGGGAGTGCACTCCTCAAAAACATATTTTCTATATGGAAATCAACTAAGTTGAACAAACTGGCTATATCAAAATTTTGATTGGATGTGTTTTGGGGCATGATGGCCATGAGGGGTGGGGGGGGCTAGTTGCCCTCCAATCACTTTAGACTATTAAAAAGGGCACTAGAACTTTCGGTTTCCAATCGAATGAGCCCCTTTTGAAGTTTCTACGACGACCCCTTCCATATGAAATGCCCTGCTCTAAAGGAAAAAAAATAGTAAATGATACATTGTGCCAGCATCGTTCTTATATGCCCTCAGAGCGTAACTTAAAACCCTTGCCCCGAGGGTTGTGGGGGAGTTTCCTCCAAAAAACATATTTTCTATCTGGAAAGCAACTACGATGAACAAAATGGGTATCGCAAAATTTTGATTGGATGTTTTTGGGGGAGTGATGGGCATGGGGGGGGGGGGCTAGTTGCCCTTCAATCACTTTCGACTATAAAGAAGGGCACTAGCCACTCTAATTTCCAATCGAATGAGCCATTTTTGAAGTCTCGACGAAAACTTCTTCGATACAAAGTGCCCGGGTATGGAGAAGAAGAAGAAAGAAAAATAAATAATACATTGTGCCCACATCGTTCTTTACTTAGGCAGCGCTATCGCGCTGCCTATGATAATAACTAGGCTGAATTCCAATTCCTTTAAATCAAATAAATTGGCATTTAACTATATCCATCACAGGAAGCCTTACGCAAGATACCGAGTTTTGGCCGCTTGTATCCAAAGGCCCATTTCACCAAAACATAACACCTGACAACCGATGTTCCCTGGAAATGTTCTAATCACCGGAAGGTGAGATAGCGCAATGGTATGGGCTGTCATTGTACCTGTTGTATTGTTTCACCGATAAAATAAACCTGGCAAGCACTTTTTCCAAGAAATGTTATCGCTCTGCTTGGAGTAAAGGTGGACACAAGGGGCTAGCAGCTCTAATAGTATATCGGGATAGGGCCGTCATAGAATTCGCTGAAGAAAAACGAGGGGTTAGCGATTCAAATAGTTAATAGGGATGTGGGCCCGCTCAGACGTATTATAGGAATACTACTGATACATAAAATAGAAAATTATGAAAACAACTCCGTCATACAAAAATAAAAAGCAGTTCACCGTCTAAAAAAAAAATATAATATGTAATATTTTCTGAGTAATTTTTAGCCTTTGCACTTCTGACAACTGAACCATCAATCTTTGGTCTTGAACCATCTTTTAGAGTCATGCATTAAATGTGACTATTTGCATAGGTCAAAGCATTTAGCATGTAGCCTAACTATATGGCATCGTCCAGTAATTATGATGGTAATGAACAGTAGTAAATGAGGATTAAGATACGATCGTGTTTGTGTAAAAGATTAAACATCAAATACTAGTTCGTTTAGGGGTATAACAAGAAACATAGAACAAAGAGACAGAAATACATAGAATACATTTAAAACGAGGGTTTTAAGCATAGGCAACAAAACATTAGCTAATCACTATTTCTTCTAAAAAGTAGTATTTTAATAAATAGAGTCAATTTTGACGAAATCTCAAAAATCTACTAACCAAAATTTCACTTTTCATAACAATGTAGCGTATCTTTCCACTTATTAAAGTTCATTGTATTTTGCTTAAATTACAGAATTGCCAATGTTATAAGAAAATTTTTCTCTTTCTACTCCCGTCATATCTATTTATTACGCGGTTGATGTCTACCTCAATATTACGGTTAACATTTATAATGGATAGGCCTATCAGTTTAGAGCTATTTGTTAGTATTTCCTCTTTTATTCATCCTAAAATATTCAAATAAAGACCAAAATCGCTAGAAAAAAATATAAACCTAATACAGATCCATGAGCATACGAGTCCATGAGCCATGAGCATACAGATCCTAATACAGATCCAGAGCATACGAGTCAAAATACTCCTTAAAAAATTAAATAATTATGTGTTTGTTATTTAAATATTTGATAGTTATAGATTGGTGATTTAAATTCTCAGGGTTTTAAGCTGCGGTAGTTTTACAATAGAAAATATAAGAATATATTAATAGAAATAGAAAATGATTACTTTGACCTTTGAAGGAGTATTTCGATTCATATATTAAGTTTTAAGCGTATACTTATGATAACATTTATTAATGTTCAGATATTTCCAGTACTCCTATGTTAAACAGACTCTTTTATATGCTGCAATGGAAACCAGTCAAGAAAGCCCGTTTTTGACGGGATAATTCAAGACACCGCTAGTAATACAATGTATAGCGTGGTTTTCATTGCGTATACGATGTTTAAACTGTTGTTTTTTGGGGTTTATGGGGGGAAGGTCCCTAGGTTCGGTTAGGTTCGGTTACGTAATAATATATGCTATGCTTTACCCCACCCCCTAATGTGTTAAATATATGGCCCAAATTTGTTTCTAAATTAATATATATTCATCCTATTTAATTTTATTTCATTAGCATTAACAAAACTAGCACTATATAAAAGAGTCCGTTTAACATAGGAGTTCTTTATTTCTTTAGGAGTTTGGTCTTTATTTTAATGTTTTAGGATGAATAGAGGATGTGATATATCATGTAATGCAGAGCTTTCATTAGATGAAAATAGGCATTAAAGTGGCCACCATCTGCTCACCGAAATCCAAAACGTAAATTAATAATATCTTTGCATTTCTCATACATTTACTTTCTATTCAAACCCCCCAAAAAACAACAATATTGTAAAAATGATCCCGCTTCGCAAAAACAGTAAGTCCAAATTTTATGACAGCCAAATAAAGTAATGATATCAATTTCTTCGCCTCGTGCCATCAGTAAGACTCGAAAACAAATCTTTCACAGTAAAAAGGAGTTTAAATATTAAGTTTTTCAGCCCTGATGTGACAGCACATTCCTGAAAATGATTTCGACAGCCTAAAGAAATTAGGATTTTACCGTTTCCCCTCCTTGTTATTGCGAAATGAAGATTTTCGCCTTCCAGTTGGCTTTTGTGGTAATACGGACAGATTCCCTTGATAAATCAAAATTTAATTAAATACTTTTAGGCAGTATGTGTCATCAGTAAAATCTAACAGAGACCACACAAAGTAACTGAAACTTTGTTTCAAACTTGTTTGCAAAAAGAAACGCTTTTTGACAATTATAAATAAAAAAACAAGTTTTTTAACTGAAAGTAAGGAGCGACGTTAAACCTTAAAACGAACAGAAATTATTCCTTATATGAAGGAGTTGCCCCCTCTCAACGCCTCGCTCTTACGCTAAAGTTTTTATTGTTAAAAAAAATATAGTTGTGAGAAAGTCAAACTTTAGCGTAAAGAGCGAGACGTTGAGGAGGGGACAGCCCCTTTCATATACGGAGTAATTTCTGTTCGTTTTAAATTTTAGCGTTGTTCCTTACTTACAGTTAAAAAAACTTGTTTTTTTATTTAATTTTTGAACGTTTTTAAATTAATGCAGGTTTTGATTTTGGCTCACCGTACATGAATAATTAAAACAAAATTTGCATATTAATTTTACTTTTATTTGGTTAAATAGCCTCCTCGAAAGTTGTTTAATTTTGTTTACGAACATTTTTATTAAAAATAAATATATGTAACTTACGAATTAACTTACGTAACGAACTTCTATATTCATATATTTTTAATACGTATATTAGGAGTTCGCCCCCTAGTCAATACCTTGCTCTTTAAGCTAAAGTTCGAATTTTGTTCCAGTTCTTTAAAAATGACCGCTTAATCACAAAGGCCGTTAGTTAGAATAAACAGCTCTTATGAAAGTACTAAAAATCTTGGCTTAAAGAGCGAGGTATTGACTTGGGGGTGAACCCAATCATATACGTAATATTTTCTGTTCGTTTTAAGTTTTGATGTTGCTTCTTACTTTCACTTGAAAAACTTGTTTTTTTCTATTTAATTTCTGATCTTTTTTTAAATAATGCAGGGAAATCCGGCGTCCCCTTCATAGCAATGTCCCTTCCCCTATGAAAACTTCCTTCATAGAAAGATCCTCCCACATAACCCCCGACCCACCCCCACCTCCGCTACCAGAAAAAATCCCCCCTGTAAACGTCTGTATACTTCCCACTAACCAATACTATATGTTAACATTGGGTAAAGTTCATAACTTTCAGCCCTCCCCCCGGGGCTTCGGGGGATCAAGTCATCCTAAAAGACATCGTTATCACATTTTTGACCATACTGAACAAAATGGCTATCTCAAGAGTTTGATCGGGCAACTCCGGGAAAAAATGAGCGTGGGAGGGGCCTAGTTGCCCTCCATTTTTTGGTCACTTAAAAATGGCACTAGAACTTTTAATTCCCGTTCCAATGAGCCCTACTACGATATTATAGGACTGCTTGGTCGATACCATCACCCCTGAAAAAACAAAAACAAAAAAACACGCATGCAAAATTTCCACATTTTTGTAGATAGGAGCTTGAAACCTCTATAGTAGGGTTCTCTAATACGCTGAATATGATGGTGTGATTTTCATTAAGGTTCTATAACTTTCAGGGGGTCTTTCACCCTTTTTTCGAAAAATCTGCCAAATTTTCTCAGGCACGTAACTTTTGATGAGTAGAACTAAACTTGATGAAACTTATATATTTGAAATTAGCATTAAAATCTGATTCTTTTGATGTATCTATTGGTATCAAAATTCCGTTTTATAGAGTTTCGGTTACCACTGAGCCGGGTCGCTCTTTAGCTACAGTTCGTTACCACGAACTGTTTGAAAAACTTATTAATAACTCAACTACTAAAAACCATTGATTTCTGCTACAGAAATCAATTTTGGAAAAAAATGGGTTTGAAAAGTAAGTCCCGGCTCTAATTTTTTCCAACAATCGCCTTCGAATGTTATGTTTTCGTATATTTTTCGGAGTCATCTTACATACTGGAAAACTGTAGTTAAAGGTTTAATCTAATGTAATTTCAAAATTATATCTTAAATCTTTCATCTAATTGGTCAATCGCACTTAAAACGTTGCTCAACCTGAGAAATTCGGACTGGTTTACATGACTCACCAGCGTTGCAAACGGTTTGAAATAAAATGTACAGCTTTCAGACTAAAATTGTACTACAAGAGATTCGTACCATCTGAACAGCAGCTTAATGTTTAGAGCAATCAACCACTTTAAAAACCCGTCTCAAAAATAGCAATAAAAACGCTGGTGGACTTCAAAGCTTTCCGTTTTAAGACTATTCCCACTTAATTCTATAAACTATTTAAGATCCATAGAAAATAATACACAGAATGTGTATTGTTTTGCAACAGCATGTATTTCACATACGTATATTTCACCATAACTACCGTCATCTACCTAGGGTTACCACCCGGTGAAAATAAAATCATTTTTTGGCTTATTTAGTGATTGTCTTCAATAATCTAGTGATTTATGTGCTAACTTAGTGATTTTTTTTGTTTAGGCAATATAAACAATCCCCAGAAATAGTGATAAATCACTACCGATTGCAAGCCTGTATATGCCCCTTCTGTTTAGAAAACAAGTTTGTTTTGAAAGCAAAAGCAACAGGTTGATAAAAGGTTACTGTCACAATGCCAACTGAAAAATCCCCACCACCAACAGATAAGAGGTCCGATCACTTTCAATTTAAATACCTAACCTGTCCCAGCTATAACCTTGGATATTGTGAAATCATGTACAGATTCCATCGTACATTCGTTACGGTTGTTGAACCTGAAGGAAAGCTGAAAATCTCTACCGAACCTGACCTCTGAGAAACCGAGGGGCTGCTCTCCCAAAATGTGTACAGGTGTGCTTAGTTCCCCGATGTGGCCAGGTGTGCTGGTCCAATCATTCCTCTAGAAATTCCTTTCAGAAATTTAGAATTTCAACACCGTGTGCAATATTTAATTGAATAGAAAAATCTCTCCTTTTAAGTTATTTATTATTTAATACTCCCTCTTTGATTGAAATTAATCTACTTGGCGGTACTGACCTGGAATATGACGAATTAACCACACGTTATGAAAAAAACGCACCATTTTTTCTTTAATGACATCTGTACGGCAAGTGTCCAGAAAAAGTCAATTTTTTAGAAGAAAAATTGATTATTTATTGTCTAAGCATTCCCAAAGTTAACTGTTGATAAATAAAAAGACAAGTTTTGTGAACTACACGGGTTTTTTTCTTAAATTTATCGTCAAATTTGTATTTTAAATTAAAATAAAATCAGATGGCAAAGTAAATGACAAGATAATTATTAGATGACCGACAATAAAATTAAATGACAATGACAAAAGACGGAAAATTAAATGACAAAAACTGTGTTAGAAAAGATCGCATAAACACTAATTATTTTCCAACTATTCATTTCTAATAGTATTTCTTTGTCACTTTTGCTAGATTTCTGCTACAGATTAAAAAACGATTGTTTCAAGGTTCGATCTTTTCTAGTTTCAAAAATTATGCCTTAAATTTTGACTCTGATTGGTGAATCACAAATTTTACGCTTGGATAATGAACAATATTTAACTCGAGAAATGCTTAGTTGTGCCCAGCCGGTGCACAGGGAGAGTATAGAGTGGTGCCCAGAGAGAAAGCAATCCCTCGTCAAAAACCACGAAAAGAATTATTTCTATTTTTCCGAGTTTTCGGTTGCTATGAGCTCAGTGATGACATCAGTGATATTAGAAGCTACAGTGATGACAGTGGCCAAATATGACTCTGAAGCATGGGCGCTCCGAAAAGCGGATGAAGATTTGCTAGATGTTCTCCAGAGAAATTGCTTAAGGATTGTTCCGGGTACCCGGCTGACTGACCGTATTTCAAACAATAGGCTATTCGAAAAATGTGGTTCAGTACCGCTCTCTAGGGCTACAATGAAAGAAAGGTTGAGGTGGCTAGGGCACGTTGCGCGGATGAAGGATGACAGATTGCCGAAGATTGTTCTTTTCGGCCAACCGTCTAGGGCTAAACGGAAAGCAGATCGTCCCCGTCTGGGGTGGGAGGACGTCATAAAGAAAGATTTAAAGGAAATGGGAACTTCGTGGGTGGGTGTAAAAAGGGAGGCTTTGAATAGATTGGGGTGGAGGAGGAGCGTGCGTAGTTGTGTTGGCCTCAGGCGGCTTGGTGCTGCGGTGAGTTGTTAGTAGTAGTAGTAGTATAAGCTCAGGTCGCTAATGATAATTGCCGACAAGGCGTGGGCATCCTTTTACAATTTATTTCTCCATCGCTATACAAGTTGAGAACAAGAGAACCAAAAAATAAGAAAAAAAAATTGAACTTGCTCGAGTTTTTTTTTTAGGAATCCTAGTGAATGCTAAAATTTATTGGTATCACAACTGTTTTAAAACTACTGAGAGACGTATAAATTAGTCATTATATTATGCAATTAAGGACGGCTACAGCGAATATATTTGTTTTGTGGGGTGATCTTTGCGGAGGAATTTCTTAGGATGGCTTTTACTTTTTTAGGGAGGTGATCAGACATGCAAAAATTTTGCTTTCTGCTCCTATTCTTGGGTCGGTTTTTTCTTCAGTAAAGTACTATTTTTAGAATTCTACACATCATGAAAAATATCACGAGTCAGTTTATTTAATCTACTATTGTAAATAGGTCTTGCGCTGCACAATCGGCGAAGCAATAATTTTTGTTCGTTTGTATTTAAACTTCGTATTTCCGTAAGGAAAAATTTAGTTGCTTTAATTAATCAAAATTAAATACGATTAAAGCGTTAGTTACAGCGTTGTTGACGCTTTATTATTGTGCCGTTTTTAGTACAAATTAGTAGTCCCCGGTGCATATGAAATTTTTGGCACAATCAAGTTTTTGGTACATTTTGGTTTTGCTTACTCCCTTCTGACTCGAATATTCGTTCAATTTTTAGTTTATCTAAAATTTTCTTCTTGTTACAGCAAATTTTATTTCAAAATCAAATTTGTCAGTCGAAAAAATTGAAAATCACTTTTTTTGCATTTTTATATAAGAAATAAAAATATCCCCCCCCCCCCCCTAACTTTTGAAACATAAATTTTTTAAACCTTCATTCTTAAAAACACACAAAAAAACCTTCCCTCCCCTACTTTTTCATGAATAGGCCCCACTGATCACCAAATACTGAAAAGCAAGGGTGTCCCGAGGGGAGGGGCTCGCCCCCTCCCCAACATTTTTGGTATTCGGTAAAATTTTCACCGAAGGCAAAAATTTCGGCAGAAATTTTGTAAATCGGCCGAAATTTAGCAAAATTCTTGATTTCGGCAGAAAATTCGGCATAAATCAGGTAGCGATTCGGTAAAATTACGAAGATCGCCCCCCGAATAAAACGAGCCTCAGAACATCCCTTCTGAAAAGAACTGTATTGTGTTCTTCCTATTTTTAAATAGCGATGTTTGATACTGAGGATGACACTAGGATTCTGTTTTGCCAAAGTTAAACCTATAAATACGGTACATACGTTGCCAGTCAAGAAGGTACAATGGAGTATACCCTATTCCTGGAAACAACTTAGAAGCTGAGATATAAGGACTAGTTCGAAGAGTATGGGTAACTCGCAAAAGTAGAAAAATTCCCGCTAGTATAGACAAAAATCCATCGACGCTACTAGTATCTGGCAACACTTAGCATTTTTTAGAGCTTTGTAATTATTTTTGTGCCAGGAAAGGAGATCAGACTCTTATTAATACCTTAATTTTACCAATTAAATTGATTATTCTTATTATTGCGCTTAAAAAACTTCCCAGTGTCGCCAAACGCTAGATTGCGTTGATAGTTATATTTGTCGACACTAGAGCCAGTTCCCTCTCCTAAAAAGTTACACATATTCGTTGGACTAGTTGTAGAAATATGGGTTTAGGTTGCTATAGATGGCTCTTTGATAAACGATTAACATTTTGGAACCTGGAAAACGTTCTATTCCCGACCTCTAGGGATTATAGAGTAACGTCATCGCCGGTTACTGTCATCTTTGAGGATAAAGTAAAGTCCAGCTGAAAAAATTCCCAGTGTAGCCAAACGCTAGATTGCGTTGATAGTTATATTTGTCGACACTAGGGCCAGTTCCCTCTACTAAAATTTACACATATTCGTTGGACTAGTTGTAGAAATCTGGGTTTAGGTTGCTTTGATAAACGATTAACGTTTTGGAAGCCGGAAAACGTTCTATTCCCCGACCTCTAGGGATTATAGAGTAATTACTGAACAATAAAGAAACGCCGGTTACATAATCTTTGAGGATAAAGTAAAGTCCATGGTTAGTTGTTGCAATAAGGGTTAATATCAGGGGACCGAGCTTCTCTCGGTGAAAAGAAAGACAGTAGTTTTAACCTGTTTCGCTAAATAACTTTAATGTCATTTTAGCTTATTCGTCTTAGAAGATAAAACCTTTACGGCAGTGATTATCAACCTTTTTTAGACACTGTGCCCCTTTTACCTACAAAAGATTTTAGGTACCCCTTCTCAGTTAACGGTACTATGTAAACTATAGGTAAAATAGAAATAAATTTTCAGTTCTATATAGAACTGAAATGAAATTTCTAACTAGAACTAGAAATAAAATTTTAAGGGTTGTTATATTTTTTGCTGGCCGGCCGCGTACTCCCTAAAATATTTGGCGTAACCCCAAGGGTACGCGTACCACAGTTTGAGAACCACTGCTTTACGGTATTGAACGGCTGGGTATTTGTGACGTCATTCATACGAAAGACTTTTTTTTTTAAAAACTAGTTAAGGTCTTAAACCAAGGGTGCATCCGGGATTTTTATTCGGGGGTATATTTTCTCGAAGGGAGGGTAAAAAAACGTACTCGGAAATTTGTTTATACGTATTTTGGTTACTTTCTTACGAGCCCGACAAAAATTTGGATGGCGTGGGTTTAAACCCGGTAATCTCCTCCTCCAGATGGCCTTCCAATTAGTGCTTACCTTGACTTAGAGTTCAAAGCGCCTGACACAGTCTTAGAGACATACAACCTTTTGTTAGTAATCACCGTATTGTCGTTAAGTATTGTTGTTTAACCCCTTAAATATTGTTGTTTAGCCCCTTGGTGCAGTTCCCAGTAGAGGTAGTATACATTAGCGAAATATTTCTCCAAACATGAGAAACATTTCATATCGTGCAATTTGGGAAGTTTCCAGAGCCATAGTTTCAGAGGCTACTTGGTTTTCCATCGGAAACATTTGCCATTGCGCGTGCGCGAGGGCGGGGTCAGGAACTTTGTGTATTTTTAGCTGTGTGTCAAAAAATTTCAATGGAGAGTTTAAGACTTTTCGCAACTGTATATTACCTCTACTGTGGTGCAGTTGGAGGCCATTCTGACTATTCAGAAAAAAACTACAGTCTCTGAACTGCAAGCAAGGAAATCCAAAGCGTCTTCTGCCATAGACAGGCTGAACCGTCGAAAACCAAATATCAGTCGTTCAACTAAACTGCTGAATTTCTAATACCCTTTTCGGTTCTGTGATGCTTCAAGGAGCGAGACATGGCATGCATCAGCCGCAAACCTTGAGGCCATCGATTCACTCCAGTCGAAGAGCTTGAGAAATATCCTATGGTGTTTCGACTTCGTGAGTAACGAGAAGCTGCTGCAGCTCACCATGCAGTCTTGGCTTTCTAACCAAGTGGTCGAATGTACCTTACGATGGTTTGTGCATCTACTTCGAATGCCCCTGCACTTACCCGCAAAGACGATCTTTGACTTTGACCCTATGAAAACAGGTTGGAAGCGACCTCAGGGGCAAACGAAGAAACGATGGTCCGACATCCTGACGATGGCAAACATCAGACCGAATGAAGCGCAAACGCTCGCATTGGACCGAAGCGGATGGAGGAGGCAGACGTCACGCTCTACGAAATTCAAGTCAAATTCGCCCCATGAGTGGGTCCACCTTATCAAGTAGTTTTTGTGTGTAGTTTTCCAGTGTTGATAGTGAATGTTGCTTTTCGTTGTCTTGTTTGTGCTCCGTTTTTTCTTTTAGACTGTAAAACGAGTTACTAATAAAATTTAGTTCATTTAATCTATTGGCAAAATGGACAGTTACCCTTCCCTATACTAGCTGATGCTGAAATAAAAATGCTAATAATAAGTCCCAATTTAAGGAAATACAAGAAAATACTTGTCTCCCCATTTTTCAATGAGCCTTAGTCACAGCTGCCTACCGAATTTAGAAGTAAATTATAGAAAATGGACATATCTAAATCAGGCTGAAAAATAATCCCAATTCAGACTAACCCAATTTTATTTTGAATTTTTTTTAGCTGATGTACAATTATATATGTAAATATTGATAATATATCATGTATGCAAAGTTACATCAAAAGTCTAATCCTATAGAATATTAATGAAGTGTGATTATAAAAAAGATCTCTGTCCTGTAGTGGCGCAGTGAGTTTGACCTCAGCTTGGTAATACGGACCCAGGGATCGAACCTAGCTGCAGGAACAAACTGCAGGGCCTGGAATTTAATTCCGGTGATGAGATTGTGTGAAAGTGTCTCCACATCAATCCAGTTAAGAAGACGAACAAGGGTAAAAATCTCCTTCAGAAAAGCAAAGCCACATCAGATTACTTTTGTCAGAGAAGGAGGGGGGGATGAATTCAGAAATGCCCAAACTGCACAATCTAGGTATATTCTACTGATAACGACTGAGTTACCAAGAAGCTTTTTTTTGTAAAAAATTGTATCTTATTTTTAGTGCAATTACTTTTATCCAAGCTGCTCTTTGAAGTAGTTAATACCTATGAAACTTCATGGGGAGGTTATTGTATTTATATTAATGTAGAAGATACACAATTGCAGTATACTGGTGGATCCAGGGGGTGGAGTAGACCCCAGCCTACCGTCCCCGGATTTTTCTGGTGCCCCTCATTCCTTGCTTTTTCTGTTTTTCACTCTTTTTTTTAATAAATTTGCCAATTTGGCCAATTATTGGCGTCCTCGTCACATTTTGCCCCCCCCCCCCCAATATTTTTTTATTATCACCCTTGTCATATTGGCCCCCTCCCAAAGATTTTGCTCTAGATCCGCCTATGTTGTAGCATATAGGTTTCTGGATATTACAATATACTTTTGTGCCGGCCAAAATGTAGATGTTATGTTTTAAGTTACACCAGGACTATCTAGGATTTTTTTTCGGGGAGGATTATTTTTTCGGGGAAGGGGGGGGTACAAAAAAATTTCAAAAACAAATCAAAAATTTGTTTATAAGCATTTTTGTTACGTTTTTACAAGTCTAACCAACATTTCAAGGGATATTCAAACCCCTAGCCCCCTGGATACAGCCTTGCGTTACACAGATTGTCTGCAATAAGATCAGCGTTATTATTCTCAGATCCCGGATTACAAATACAGCATCAAAATATCACCTTGAATCAAGAAGAATTTGAAAGTAATTTATACTCTGCTTCTTAAACCTCCTACTGTATTTATTTATAGGAAATAGGGAGTTTGAAAACTTTGGCATAAAATTGTGCTTTTGAGGTTCAAGCACATTTCCCCTACAAACAAAACTATCAACTCGCCATCCTCCAGAATACGTGATGCACACTTGCAGATGTAACTAATAACAATAATCCCGAATATATAAAAATGCATGTCTTCCCGTTTTCATAAAACATGATCATTGAGCCCTCTAGGCAAAGTTTAAGCCTTACATCTTCGGCTAAATGTAAAGAAAACAAAATATAGAATTAAATTGTGGTGGATAAAAACTTTCGTTTTATTTATCTATATTACAAAAATTATCTTGGGCAAGATAGAAAGAGATATAAGAAAATGATAAAAAATGGGAACAAAATCATTGCAACAGTTTCAACGAAATGCTTCCCGTGCCACACGCGGGACTGAACCAGAGAACCTCTGAACACGCGGTTCTGGTTCTCTGGTGTTCCCTGGTTCTCTGAACCAGAGAACACGCTGGGACTGTCACAAGGTATGTGGATGTTTGTTTGTTCTGACAACCTGTTGACAAACTTTTGAAAGAAAACCATAATAGCTTAATGTATTGATTTATTAAAGAACTGAATAATTTTTTTATATACTGAAAACAAAACTGACAGAATAAAACAGGATTAGAAGCAGAAAATAAGTACCCTGAACAAGATAAAAAGACTTATTTGTAAGGCTCTCAATAGTATTTCACCGACTGTAAAATCACTAAATTATTGTGTTTAATTTTAATTTTCTCAAAATTTTAAGTTTTAATATTCAGTAAAGTGATAGTTTTTCAGAATTCAAAAATTTAGTCAACTCAGTTTATTTGCACCAATATTGCAGATATATGTTGCATAACTTCCAAAGCAATAATTTTGCTCATTCTATGATATCATCTTTGCTCTTTACTGTAATCAGATTTTTTTTTTTATTAATTGATATGAAAAACCAAATATTTTGCATTATGCTCTAGCACTTCTTAGATTCCATAATAAAAATACTGGATAATTCATTCTGGGGATAATTCATTAATTTTTGAAGATATTCTTCGTCTTCAACGTTCGATACAGCTTCGGCTGCACGGATACTCCTAAGAGTATCCTTGGATCTTGGATCCTTATTCTGAAAAAATATATATTCATCTCTAAATTCATTCCTTTGAATGGAACAACAGGTTTTAAAATTTTTCGAAATAATTGAAAGGGATTTCTAACGAAATACAAGAATAAGATTGCTTAATTTAATTAACTAATTTAACGTTAACTATTTATTTTTCCTCGCTTTTTTATTGGTTGCTAAACTCTCAGTTATTTCGTAAAACTCAAAATGGAGATGTGGTCTTAAGCGTATTTTGAACTAGTTGAATATTCCAGAATCTCTTCTTTTTTGATTTCTTTTTCTTTGTCTCAGTTTCCCTTTGGGGGCTAAATTTTACACGTGGGGAGAACTTTCCAGGAGAAAATCTTAGGGTGGGGGGATTTTCCGAGGGGATAATTTTTCTTAGGGAGGGGGATTTCTGCTGTGGAGAATTTCCGTCGGGGAGTTTTTTGGGGGGAGCGGGAGTGGATTTCTTGGGAGAAATACGCCGAACTTCACAAATCACAAGGATCGCTGTGTACATTTTTGGATAAAGCTCGCTTAAATTCTCTATCCATAGAACGCAATTTAAACTTGGTCTTCTTTCTTTCAAGTTTCATACTAATTTTGTCGCGGGAAATTAATATGTAACCTTTCTTGTTTGAAAAGCGCAGTTCAACACATAGTTATGTTCAATGTCGGAAAGTGCAAGGGTTAGGTAAAAAACCATTATTGGGGAATTATCCGGGTACACGATTGTTAAATTTTGAAATAATACCTTTAAAAAGGCGGAGTGATATGTCTCTCCAGAAATTGCATTTCCTTGTCAGTCGAGATCTGTTGATCAATATTAGTTAACCCGAAACATTAGTTTACTAAGTTTTAAAAAGGCGGGGCTATTATTCTGTCCAAAAATAAGGAGTAATATTATTGGCTGACAAAAATACGTCATAAAATCAAACCGAGTTTTGAAATCCGGTTCTAAAAAGGCGGAGCTATTCCAGAATTAAAGAATAATGCTATTTGTTTGCTGAAAAACCAACTGGGTTAAAAAGACGAAGCTATTTTTCTCTCTAGACAGAATTCAGTAACACGATTGGCTTAAGAAAATACATCGCAAAACCTTTATTTTTTAACACCGAAGCATATGAGAGTTATCTCTCTATTTCTCTTTGGTTCTGGGTTCTAGGACAAAAATAACTCACTAAACATTTTAGGTTTGACAACCTAGCTTTTGAGTCACATCCCCTTATAATAACAATCGTGAAATGCTTGAAAGCGGGACTTACGTTGCTGTTTCTTTTCAACAAAGAGCAGGTAATAGGTCCTGACCCACTCCCTATTTCGATAAACTTCCCCTCTGAAAGAGGCTGTAAATGCTTCTCCGCTAGCAACACTAGGCCTTCAGTTTCAGGTCGAGGGATAAAAACTGGAGGTGAGACAAACAGCATTAAGTCGAGGAAATCCCAGTTTTTAATTATGTACTGAAGAGGCATCCTAAAAACATAAGTAATCATAAGAAATATGGAATAAAATAAAACAGCATAATTTATAAAAATAATAACAAAAAAAAAAAAAATTTTTATATAATTTATAATTTAATTATAAAGTTTTCAATTATATACTGAAGAGGCATCCTAAAAACATAAGTAATCATAAAAAATATGAGTAAAATAAAACAGCATAATTTATAAAAATAATAATAAAAAATAAAATAAAAATATTTATATAATTTATAATTTAATTATAAAGTTTGTAATTATGTACTGAAGAGGCATCCTAAAAACATAAGTAATCATAAAAAATATGAATAAATTAAAACAGTATAATTTATAAAAATAATAATAATAAAAATAAAGTAAAATATTTATAAGATTTATAATTTAATTATAAAGTTTTTAATTATGCACTGAAGAGGCATCCTAAAAACATAAGTAATCATAAAAAATAGGAATAAAATAAAACAGCATTGGCCTAATTTATAAAAATAATAATACAAAAATAAAATAAAAATATTTATATGATTTGCTTTTGAACACTTGGAATCCCATTTCCCTCCCATTATTAATTTAAATTTTTCTTTTACATAAGAAAATATAATAAAAAATTTAATCAAGTTGGCCTTTTTGTTTTCAACTTTCTACTCTCTCAACTTTTCAATTGATGTGCTTTTCTGAGTGTTTTGTCTCTTTGCAACTCTATTTATCTTTATCTATCTTTACATTTTTGTTCCAGATTGAAAAGCAAATAAGAATAAATAATTGTTGACTTTTTATTTTTTTTCTACTTTCTACTCTCTACTTTTTCATTTTTGAACTTCCTCTGTTTGCCCGGTCTATCTATTTTGACATTACCTTTCTGTTCCAATTGCTAATCTTTTAAACATTTTTTATCAATTCCTAATGTCTTTACTTTTCCTCTATTGTATTTCCTCTATCTCTTCCTGATCTCTGGATTCTAGTCCCTACCTTTCTCTTCCAGATGATTTTTCCCCGATTTTATTTTACTCCACCCACATAAGCCTGAATCTTGAGTGCATATTTTTCTTGTATTGTTTAATTTGTTCTGTATTCATTTAATATAAGAAATTCATCGATGGATTGATCGACTCATAAATCGACAGCACTGGAGGGAGGTGAAGTTAGGCATATAGATTTAATAAAGGGGTCCACTTATAAATAAGTACAGCCTAAATCTAAAAAATCTAAGCTTTCATTTCCTCAAACAGTTTTTTAAAAATTTGTTTTCTAAAAATGTTTTCTAAAAAATCATTTTTTTCTAAAAAAATGTTTTCTAAAAAACAGTTTTCTAAAAAATCTTTGTCCTCTATAGGAGGCTGTCGCTTCTTTTCCGCTTGTTAACAGGCAACAGAAAATCGACATAACGCGACCGTTCATATATCAGCAAAAATTTGAAATTTTGAAAGTAAAATTTTTGACAAAAGTAAAAATCGATTCAAAAATAAGAACCTAAAGGAAGAACCCCAAAAATAAACGAACAAAAATTATTGCTACGCATTTTATTCAATATTATCTGAAAAAATGTTTCAAATAAATTGACTCGTGATATTTCGCTGAATTTGTAGAATTTCGAAAAGCTAGGGCTTAACTGAAAACTGAACTTGCTTATTTTTTTTTCAGGAATTAAAAGTGTATAAGAATCGTACTGATTTCACGGCCGGTAAAAGACTATTGAGAACCTTAAAAATTAATCTTTTATTGTACTGTTTTACTTAATAGTACACACCGCTATAGACTCTATGAAGGAAACTAGTCGAATGCAGACATGGAGACCCGTAAAGCGGGTAATTGCTATCTAAATTGATCGCAAAGCGTGGTTTCTAATTGAATTTACAATATTTAAACTGTTGTTTTTTGGGGTTTAGAGGGGAGAAAGGTACCTAGGTTAGGTTAGGTTACGTATTTAATATATGCTATGCTTTACCCCCCCATCCCTTTAATGTGTAAATATATAGCCCAAATTTGTTTCTAAACTACCGGGTATCTGTCTCTCCCGTTTGACTACATCTCTCCCGTTCTGTCTCTCCTTGATAGAGCCATAGCGGTGCGTACCATTAAGTAAAACAGTACCACCTTTAATTTTTACAAGGTAAATAAATATTTTTTCTGCTTCTAATTAAGTTTTGTTGCGTCTGTTTTGTGTTTTCAGTAAGCGCTAGTTTTTCAGAATTCTAAAATTATAGAGACATATCACGAGCCAGATTGTTTGAAACGTTTTTTTTTCGAAAATATGTTGCATAAAGTGCCAAGCAATAAATATGTTCGTCCTATATTCCAACTTCACTCCTTATTTTCATCAGAAAAACTTTTTTTAACTATATTTTGGTCGTTCTTGGGTTTTAAAAATACGCACAATAAACCTTACAAAAAGATCATTGTTTAAGTCAAAATGAGTTTCGCAGCTGTCTTAAACTTCACTTTAAGAAATCTGCAATTTCGTCTAATAAAGAGCCAAATGGGTATCTTTATCCTTGGTATCTTTGAGTTGTGGATAAAAATCAGTAATTTATAAAATATTGTCCTAAATGAAATATTTACAGACTTTAGAAAATTGAAGCATCATTAAAAGAATTAAGATGTGAAGAATTTAAAGAAATCTGTGTTACTGTCACTGCAATTTTCTGCCGCCATGCCGCAAAGGGTTTTGAACTCCTCTTAAGAAAACATAATTACATTATTTTTTCTTCTTTGACTTTTGACATTCTTGACATTCTTCTTCATGACTTCTTTGACATTCTTGGAGAACGGATCATTAAAATTATACTATTATAAAAATAAAACGCTTATGGAAGAGCATTCTCCACAGTCAGGGGGCAGTACCCTTCCCCTGTCTCCAAATGAGGAGCCTGAGCGGGACGTCTAAACCAGTGACCAAGTCATGCACACCTTGATAGGGTCTGAAAAGCAAAACCCAAATTGTGAAAACTACGCTTAATTACAAATTTCGACGCAGATACGATATCCCACTGCCCCGCTTGAGCAGGAGAAAGAAAAAGCACATCAGGGTTTGAAGCTCTTTTTTGAAATTGTGAAAGTCTGTTTTAGAACTTTACCTTCACTATCAGGATAAACATAAATAGTATTTATCATTATTCCTGAATAAGTTTCGAACTTGAGTAAAATAATTTTTCATTAGGCAGTTTTTTTTCAAAAATCGTTTTTCATTTCCTCTCACTAAGAGGACTTGGACAAGGCTGTATTCAAAAGGAACTTTTTAAGCATCCGGTTAACGACCCTTGGCCATGGAAATATCACTGGTACACAGCACAAAATCCCATTTTTTGGCTCTATGTGCCACTTTAGGCAAGTGTTGTAAAACAAAATTCATGCTAAGCATATAAATGTAAATATTAGCTATCAAATGAGCTCTTAAACAACTTTACACAATTTTTCGGTTCCCTGTTAGTACTGGATGAACAAAAATATTTTTTTTGTCCATTTGGTAGCTTTTTTCAGAACGTGTTTTTTAGTTTCCACTTACTAGGGGGGTTAAGAGAGGTATTTGACCAGGGACGGAATTTTCTATCGGGCAGGGGGGCAACTACTCTTCACAAACCTCGGTTTGCCCCCCCCCCCAGCTGAAATTTAATGTCTTCAAAAATCTTATTAAAACTAAGGTAATTCTGCATAATTCAAGCATCAACAGAAACATTATAGTACTTTCATAGTACTTATATTTTACCTTTATGGTACCAAACAGCTCATTTTTCAGTTTTTAATGTCATTTTCACTTGATTTGGGAAAATTTGCTCCAACTTTGCTTCCTCCCGCTCCCCCCCCCCCAGAGTTTTGACGAAATGACGCCATAGTATTTGACAAGAGGGAGAGTTGTGAACCTCCAGTTAAACGTTTCCATTCTTATAGATTATAATAGTTCTCTTTTATGCCTCCAGTTTTTCAACTCCAGAAAATGGCATAAATAATGATGATTTTGGTAAAATATGGCACTTTACGATGACGTTATCCAGTTAATTACCAAAAAAGTTGATATGATTAATAGCTTCAAATTGAGCTATTAAACATCCCTCTGTAATATTTATGCAGCCGAATTATGAAACTCATTAGAAATTTGATAAATTTCACTAGTGTTTCTAACTTTTTGCAGTTCAT
>NW_028300416.1:563405-626799 GCF_049724085.1 Artemia sp. Qi Xiang Cuo | reverse complement strand
AGTTTAGCTGCGTCGTCACAACCTTGGCCATTACAGCAACAACAATAAAACGAAGAAACAGAAGCTGGATACGAAATGCTGTAGCTCGGTGGTTAAGAAATCTCATTTTAAGTTCCTCAAATAGCTGATAGAGGTATGTGGAAGAGACGAAGTCCCTCTAAAAAACAGAAGTTTATAAAATGGGGAATAACCTACAATGGCGTCTTGGCACTGAGGCGAGAGTCCCAACATTTTCAGCTATCAGTGCTGTTTTTCCATAAATAGAAGGGAAATTCACCTTCAATACTTCTTTTACAGGCAGACTTGCACAGATTGATATGTTTACAGCAGACAAGTAGATCTGAATTTTCCTTTGGTAGAAAAACAGAAGTTGAAACCAGAATAAAACTAACTTTTTCAACAAAAATCAGAGAGAAAATGAAGTTGAACCTGGTTATGGCTGCTAATAAGGAGTTGGATTTTGCCATCAGAGCTGAATCGGACTGGTCGTCAACAAAGCTCTCAAGTGCTTCAACAATAGTAAGGAAAAGCTCCAGAAAAGTGATAATACCGAAACAACTCATGTCTTTCAACTCACTATGGGTTGCAAAATCTAAGGAAGACAGTGTTGTATATATTTACACTGTATGCTGTATACAGTTTACATTTCTATGCAATATGTTGGAAGACAGTGCTGCAATGCTGCAATCAATTTATTTTTATGATCAATTTATGTTTATTAAATGATATTCATTAAATGAGAATATGATTAGAAGTGAAAAGTAATAACAAAAATTTCTGCCCATTTCACATGTTATTTTTGAATATCTTACCTTAAATCGCACTGTCCATCGAATAAGGTATTGTCCTGTAGGTGCTGGTTAGTGAAGATGTTGAGCCAACACGTCAGCTACATCCCATTCTCGAAGCTATGGCTTGGACAACCTACATCAATCATATTGCAGACAACACTACAGGCTTAGTCATGAGAGTAAAAACTCAAACCACTTTCTCAACCCTATCCCCCAGATATTTATGTGTCCTCCTTTAAATAACTTGGGATCACAATTTCTTCTACTTTAATGTGGGATATCCAAATTAAAGATATTGTCCATAGAGCAAATGTATCCATTTCCGTCCTTAAGCTCGTAAATAAATGTAAGGCCCCTCCTCTCATTATTTAAGGATTTAAACTTCATTCGTCTTTCCACACCTTGAATATACTCTTCCAGTTTGGCATCTGCCCTGAAGAATCAGAAAAGAATTGAATCCATTCAAAAAAGAGTCCTGAGAATAGTTCTCAAAAAAGTTAAGGTTCCATACTTGCTAGTTCTAAAAAAGGTCAGGTTGGAGACACTTGAGCACAGGAGAGGTATGTTGTGCCTCTTTTTTGCCAATAAATGCAATAACAAAACTTCACACAGAAAACAATTTCCCAAAAGACAATCCCCATTCAAACACCACCTGCCATGAACCCATTCCTATCTTGTACCCCATTCGTTGCTTTACCTCCAAATAAAAAAAAATAATTTGTTCCCTCCATTACTCATAAAATAAACTGTTAGTTTTCCTTTTTTTGGTACTGGCGATACCCAAGTTTTATGCTTGTTTGTTTTGTTCCCTCTCCCTTTTTATACGTTCATTGCTAAACCTTTTTTAATGTATATTTGATTTCTTTTTTTTTTAGTTTTATCAGTTTTTACCTTTTTACTTGCTGAAATTTTGCAGTTTAATATTTTTTACTAACGAATGGATTTCCATTCTGATGTTATTGTTTTGGCATTGTTTGACAATTTTTTTTAATTGATGTGGTTTTTTACTCATACTGTTTTTTATGACTCTGAAATGCAAATTAGGCCCTTTGGGATTGTGACAGAAAATTTTTTTAAATAAAAAAATCATATCTTATATTACTTTTTTTTTAGAGCTGGAGAGGGACTACACCAGTGGTTCCCAACCGGTTTTGGGCCAGGCCCCACCTAGGTATTTCTGAAATCCTGATGCCCCCTTGGGATATTTAAATTTAGTTATTTCAAATTTCAATTACATTCTCCTGAAGGAAGCTTAAAAAGACCTTAACTTGGTGTAAATAATGCTCAGAGCAGGGGCCCCAACCCTTGGTATCTTTTTTTTTGGTTGTCAAATATACATAAAAATCAAAATTAGACAATTAGTTCCATATATTTGTACTGTAACTGCAATCAGCAGTTTGCATGAAAGATGCATGAATAACATTTTTACATGTAATTAGATTCTCCAGTCATATTCCTTTCAATTCTAAAAATACATAAGTGTATAGTTGATAATAGCTATTAAAAACCCATAAAATCAGAGAACCATCTATAGCTTTAGCCTATTTGTCTTACTTAATTAAATTTATCTCAAGTGGTGCTGTTTTTAGAAGCCCAAATCTGAAGACAAAATTTTTCACCAGGTCTTATTTTTCCTTGTTGGTAATCAATGAAACTCCCTTACTTGAAAAAGTACAAAAGCTAAGTTCTGGATAATTGCATGTGCTCACACCAATTTAGTGGTGTCTGAAAATTACATCTTATTGTAGGAGGTATTTATTTATTTATTAATACCAAAATACGGTAAGCTTTAACAAGCTTGTCGCACTAAACAATTATAAAAAAGTCTATAACAATGTCAATGACATAACAAAAACATACAGTAACTGAAAACATTGAAAACATAATAACTGAAACCTACAGTAGCATACCAAACTAACTGAAACATACCTGTTGATAATTGAAACATACCAAAAAGTAAGCCTACAAAATAACTGAAAACACACTGTCACAAATCAGCTAATACAAAAGTAAAAATATTCTCAAAATGGATTGTGATACGACCTAGTATAGAAATCTGTAGAGACTAAACTGCTTTTAAAAGACTGGATCGTGGTACTTGCAACTATTTACGATGGGAGTGAATTCTAAGTCTTCCACACTTGGCTAGACAAAGAGTTTTGGCCTATTCTTTTATGTGAACATGGTGGTTAAATTTTGTGTTGGTGTTGATGGGTACTACTGTATTCTGTAAAAGTGAAAAAGTGAGTAGGGGTGGTATTATCAATATTACTAACAATGCGGAATGTATTTGTTAGGTTGGCTCTATCACGTCTGAACTGGAGAGAAGGCAACTGTAGTCTTTGCATTCCCTGAGTCTGGTGCATGACTCAGGTATGGTATGAGTTTGGTGGCCCTACGTTGTACTCTCTCAACCCTTTCTCTATCTCTCTTATTAAGGGGATACCATACTGATGAGCAATACTCAAGTATTGGACATATAGTGGATACATAAACTGAAATCAGTGAATGAAGATTAAACTTAGAAAAAGTACGCCTTAGACGTAGTAATTGGTAATTTGCCTTATGGGTGATATTCAATACATGTTTATTAAATTTGAGACTTGAATCAAAGCAAATCCTAAGGTCACGAACATATTCCACACTTGAAATTGATTTACCAACAACAAAGTAATGGTAATGTTGAGGGAGTCTATGCAAATAGTGCACAGCATTGCACTTGGTTTCATTAATGAACATAGAGTTTGCAGTACACCACTGGGTCAGAGCAACCAAATCCTCTTGAAGTAAAGAAATCTCATGTTCACTCATGACTAACCTGTAGATTTTTACATCATCTGCAAACATTTTTAAGGTCGAATTCCTAACAACGCCTGGCAAGACAACTGTCTTGTGGAACTCCACTTACGACAGACATAGGTGATGACAAAGCATCACCTACCGCAACCTCTTCGGTTCTATTTGTAAGATAATCCGTTATCCATGCTTTAGTTTGTGGGCAAATACCATATAGTTGACATTTGTTTATCAGAAGTGGGATGGAAATTTTCTCAAATGCCTTGGAAAAGTCAATATAAATACAATCAAACAAAATACCATTATCAACCATCAATTGAAAATCATGAATCACCTAAAGAAGTTGCGTGTTACAAGATCGTCGTTTACGGAAACCATGCTGAGCAGAATGCCATAAATTATTTTCCTCAAAATGTGCATGGATTCTACTCACCATATATTTCTCCATTATACAGGAAAAGATTGATATATTTGAAATTGGTCTGTAATTTTAAAATGGGACTTTGAACCATTCTTGTACAATGGCCTAATAATAGTTCTTTTAGTTCTTTTCCAAGCTGAAGGACATTTACCGGACGAGAGACAAAGATTAAAGAGATATAAGAGTGGTCCAGCACGCGCTCATGCAAGTTCACATAACATCACATTGGAAGATCCATCAATATCAGGTGCCTTTCCTGGTTTCGGAGTATCGAAGGTTCCTGGTTTCGAAGGTTTCGGAGTATCAGATAAATCTGCTGGGCTATAAACTCTGAATCATCAAATTCTTTTGTTAAATCTGGAGGAGTAACCTGAGTGTGTGTTTGAGTAAAAACTGAACCAAAAACCTTATTGAAAAGTTGTGATTTTACAAAATCATCATCTATACATGAAAAAGTTTCAGGACCTATAAAGGAAGTGGATGATGGGGATTGTGACACTTGATTCCTTCTCACATATTTCCAAAATCTATTTGGGTATTGGTGCAGTATGTACTGCCATTTTTATTTTTTTTTGTAAAATAAAAAGGTATGGACATTATTAGCAAAAATGTCACCATCTCAAGCTACGAAATATTTTGTTTTTGAATCATCATGAAAAATTATTAAATCCTTTCTACAGTACAGGATTTAATTAGATATTGTTTTAAATGTGCAAATGAGCTTACCTGAAATTCCAGATTGGAATTTGTTCAGTTTTAGACAACAATATTACTGAGAAAACTATTTGAAAATATTTTGCCATTTATTATTATCAAGCCATAGGCTTAATCTTGTTGTTATTATAAATAAATGAGATCAATTGATATTGACAAATTAATGCCAAAAATTAGCTGATAGTAATAAATTTGAGTAAAACAAATCGATTCAGATACTTACTCAAGGCAGCTTCTAAATAATGATTCACAGAAGTCTAAATATGGGTTTAAGACAATCAGTTTCTCAAGTCTTTGTAACTGTAAAGGTACTGCAACACCATTTTCAGGCGGAACATTCGCAAAAGTGTACTTTGATGACCCTGGCTTCATCTCAAAAGGGTCCATTTCTATAAACTGTAACAAAGAAATAAAAATTTCAAAATTAATAGAAGATAGAAATAGTTGGATACACCTGAAGGATTGCAAACTTTTAGAAAAATGTAGTCTAAACACAAGGGACTTGGCCCCTGGTTTGGCATCAAACCATAAATGAATTTAGTGATTTTGTATATAATTAAGATTAGCTCTGCTGAACTAGCCTATTCAATTTCTATGACAAGGGTTCAGGAAATAATTTTCCAGTAAAACCCAAATACTTCAGACAATTTTTACTGAGGCCTAAAAAACTCATATTTCTTTCAAACTCTGAAATTTTACTTGCAAATAATACAAAATACAACTAAAATTGACAGAAGAAATAACGTTTGTGGTCTTCAGCTAGTTTTTAGAGCTAGATTCATAGGGAGCATTGTATGCAAGGAGTATCTTTAGGTTTGGCAGTTCTTAAGCTCAAGACAACATTTGTTCTTTAAAAAGCTTGCTTATAAAAATAAAGTTTCACAAACACAGGTAATGTACTGACAGGCTACCATTTGAGCATTAGAATCCCACTGGCATTTTTCATTGTCAGTTATAAATAAATTGTTGTCAGTTTTTAGGGGCTTTTGGCAGGTGGTTCACTGAGCATATTTAATTTGGAGCAATTAAACATTAGGTGGCCATATCCTTTATGTGGAACTTATAAATTTTCAAAATCCCTTTAGATTATACTTTATAATCATATTTAATCCTTGAATTTCAGCAGAATGAAAATCAAACTATATTCAACAAAAGCTAAGATAGGTATTAAACCAGTATTCTGTGCAATCTTCTAAGCCCTAGAGCTGAAGAAAGAGCATTGAAAGACTTTACAAAGACAAAATTTAGGTTTATATAGGGAGGTACTACTCACCAAACCCAACAACTTTCTAAAATATTGAGAAGCATCTCATCCAGGATGTTATGTTGTGTTAGAGGTAAAAACTGCGCATTCTGATCAATCTCATTAGTATTGCAATGAATTTGATTAGTAAAAAAGTACATTACCAAAGGTTTGCTAAAATAACAGTTTAGTGATTTTTTGATAACTTTGGAAAGATTTTGACATGTAATCAAACACCTTCTTCCCCTCAAATAATTTCAATGAATTTAGCCAGTTTTAAATTTAACAATACTTGATGTTTTAAGGCCCGTCAGCCAGGAAGCACAATTGGGGGTTGGGGGCCAGCAATCCTGTGCATTTGCACACCCTTCCTGCTTACCTTCCCTAGATTTCTCCAGGTACCCATTTAGAGCTCAGTCAACTCTGGCTGAGGTTACAGTCATGCCACTGACCCCAGTCCCAAACTAAATAGCTGGCTACACCAGGGATTGAACCCACACCCCTTGGTCAATCTCAAGCAGCATCTCAACCAGCACACCAACCACCTAGCTAGTATGGCCAACCACTTAGCATTTAACAATGCTTGACAAATAATTCCAAAACTATGAAAAATTCTAGATCACAAGCATTTTCTCTGGGAAAGTAGTTGACTCAACTCAACTAAGTAGAGTTAAGGGAATAAGATTACCAGGAATGGTTTACCAGGAAGAGCCAAAATATTCTTCCCACAGAGACATTCTCAAGCTTATGTCTCTATTCCATCCTTATTTCTAATACTTAAGAGATTGTATTGAAGGCATGTCTTAATTGTTCCTTAATTTTAAGGAACAAGAAATTGTTCTTTAATTTTGGCTTGAGTCTACCTTTCTTTTACCCAAGGTTTTGAAAACACAATTCAAACAATCTAAGTATAATTTTAAGCCATATAGGATTTATTCTTCAAATTTGGGATACATTTTACAAATTCTTCAAAACTGTGTAAATTGAGATTCAGCAAAATATGATGCTGAAAACAACTTAGATAGACCTTAACAGTGCTCTAAATATATTTCTGAAAGTTTTACCCTAACAACACAAAGCCTTTGTCAGTGTTAATCAAAGGCAATTTTCCTTTGGAGGTGGAAAAGTTGGGATTGGAATTTCCATTAGATCTTCCCAGCATTAAATTTAGACTCCATATCAATTCTATGAACCATCTAGCTTAAGCACTTTCTAAGATAGCAAACAACCAATCAGTAGAATTTTAATCTATTAGATTTTTTAAATTTATTAAGATGCTTTGTTAGACCTTCCAAGGGCATAATGTGGGATATATATCTATTCCTGGAAGTTTTATTTGCCTAATTCAACCATTTTCAGACAGGGGCACAAAGTTTTTGGGGCTTAGGGGGGGGGGGATCTTTTTATGAATGAAAATAAAAAAAATTTCAAACTATAGATGGGATAATTCTTACAATAGAAATGCCCCAAAAAATTGTTTTCAAGATCTAGGAGACAACTGTCCCCCTTCCACCTGCATTTGAAGTCAGCAACTACTCTAGACTACATGTGTTCCCTAATAGTCCTCCTTAATATAATACCAAAAATATGATTACAAAGCAATGGTGTACCAGGAGATAGTCAAGGAGATACCTTTGTGGAGCTGCTGTGTGACCTACCAAATCAAGAGATAAGAAAAACAAATGAAAAGGTTGGCAGTTTCTAAGATAGAAACTGGAAATAAAACACAGAGGTGGCAGATTCCTTGGATGTCATGTGTGCATAAAATATATAAAATTTAGAATTACTGTAGTTGAAATTCATGAAATGTGCAAGAATTTGGACAAATAGCAAGATACATTTCCTTGTGTTATCAGACAATCATGGCTCAAAATTATGAAAAGAAAACCTAAATAAGAATGACTTCTGAAATACAAGGTCTATTGAATTGGAATAACAAGTTTTGTGAAAGGACTAAAAAGCTTTAGTGTAATGACTGAGGCAGTGAGCAGAGGGGAGCCCCCCTCATATTCAGAATAATTTCTGTCTTTTTAAAGTTTTAATGATGCTCCTTGTTTACAGTTGAAAAACTTCTTTTTTCAATGTATCATATAGGACTCGTTCTTATCTTTTATTATTTTTTTTGTGGGGGCTGGCATTGAGTGATCATGGCAGGGTAAGATAAGGGTAAAGAAATTGATTTACTTGCTTTTTTTAGATAGAGTTCTGCTTATCTTATAAACACAAGACTGGCAGGATCAACACAAGATACTAGGGTATATAGGAGTGCTGTTATTAATATTAAGTAAAGATTACCGTCTAGTAGTGTCTAGGGTTAATCTAAAGTTAAAATCTAGGCATAATATCTAGCTTCCAATCATTTCAACAACAATAATAAAGCTAAGAAACCTGGAGAATAAGGATTTGACAAGCTACACAAGGTTTAACCAATCCTGGGTGATATCCATTGCAGGTTTCTTGAAGTCAACCCCAAAGAACACCATTCAATTGATTCCTTTCAAGGGGCAAAGAAACTTAAGACAATATTTGCTGAAAAGCAAATGAAGTGGGAGGAAAATGTGCTCACAAGAGCTGGTGTGTCAGGTTTGTACATGATTTTGAAGTTAATCAAGGAAGGGCACTATTGTTGAAGATGATATAGAGCTAGATTGTGGAGTCAGAGGCCGTATAGTTCTACATCTGATGAGTATCTTGCCAGGGAGAAACAACAAGATTTACTTCAACAACTGGTTTTCAAGCTTGAGACTAATGAATTTGCTCAAAATCAAAGAATTCTTTTGTATTGGTGCATAGAACAAAGCATGACTGAAAGGCCACCCACTCTTCACAGACAGTGAAATGAAGAAACACGAGATGGGCATCACATTACAGAACTGACATCCATTCCAGCATTATTGTAGGGAAAGGGTTAGATAACAACACAGTTTGCTTGGTTTTGATGTAGGCTATACAGGAGTAATGCCACTGGATATGTGTAGACACTGCAACATCAAGGATAAATCCAGGGTTGAAGTTTCAAGGTTCAGTTTATGAGTTCAACCAGCTTATGGGTGGCATAGATTTAGCAGACATGCTGGTGAAGAAGTCAACTTTGGACACAAAAAAGATATACAAGAATCTTCTGTTTGGCTTATTGAAACAGCAGTCTCTAATAGCTGGCTTATATTCAGGTCAGACATCAAAGGATTGACTTCAAGGACAGGCAAATTGATGATCTTGAGAGAATTCTACTCTAAAGTTGCTGCACGGTTGTATACTTTGGTGTGTGTGATGTCTCAAAATAAATGCAGTAGACCATCTACAGATTTTAACCCTTTCCAGCACAAATTATGAAATTGTACGAAAATTCCACTTTTTTGCATGTCCTATGTCCCTGGACTTAGAAACTGACAAATATTGAACTAAAAACAATTTATTCCAACTATGAAATGAAATATAAGACAGTCTCTGGTAGGGACCACTTTGACATATGTGCAGGAAAAACCTCCCTTCTAGTGAAAAAAACTAAAGCAGTTCTTTGTGTAATTCATGCACAATGGAACTTTGCAAACTGAACACTGCCATTTTGTGCAATGGGGCTAAATCTTTGTACAATATTGATCATGTTTTCTTGAAGTAGCCTGAACAGACAAGTGTTTTGATTGATCCAAACTCTTTTCTTGAGGAACATAAGGCTTGAATTTGGGGATAACATCCAATTTTCTGGATGGCTAACCTCTCTCACCCTTGCACAAATAACTTCAAACAAAACCAGTGACAACACAACATCTAAAGTCCTTCAATGTCATTTTGTTAGCATCTGGTATAGTGGACAACTTGAACAAGAAAAAGGCCTTGACCATTGTAATGTTGATGAAGTACCACAGTAGGTGGTGCCACCACTTTCTGCTTTTCCTGCTTATTGCACAGAGAGATTTGAACATATCAGCTTTATTCTTGCAGCCCATAAACTTGTTGTACTCAATGACCAAGTTTGGGCATGTAACTTTGGTAACAGATCCATCTTTGTCCTTCCTACTGATCTGTGTCACTTCTCCTGCTTTATGAATCATTGAATGAAGTTGTATACATCATCTGTCCTTCCACTGTAAACAGTGGATTCCATCTGACCTCATAGCATAGACTGAATCACCTTGTCTTGTCTCTTCTTTGGCTTTGAGTTTGGGTAGACCTTTATGGTTTGCACAAACAGCAGTAGAGCTTGTTGTTCTTCATTTTTTCCATGAGGAAAAAAAAATTGTCAAATAAATGTGATATTTTTTGCCTTCTAATCCTGGAGTAAGATCTATAGCTACTCATTCTCTAAGTCCAAACTCGGTAAAGGGCTCAACATCTTTGACTTCAAATGTCTTACTCCACTTCTTCAATATGACTCAAAGTGGAAGATAATCTATGTTATTACTTGATTCTGGCTTGTTGTTTGAGCTGTTACTCTATCCACTTGATTAGCAGTTTTGTTGTCACTTGATGATAGCTCTCCAGCCAGTAAGTTACTCAGTGATTCAGCATTTTAAACTGGAAGGTCCAGTAGTCAATCATCAGCATCATCCTCTGATAACATGTCAAGTTTGGATTCTGGATCTGAAGGTATGTCAAATAGCTTTTGAGATATCCTGTGTCTGCAAAAGACAGCCTGCCATAACAATTTAGCTGAAAAAGAGCAAATTTAATTTGAGATTTTAGATGCTAGACCTAGTCTTTTGGAAATTGCTTGGGTTCCATTTTTTTTGTTGAGCTGGCAAAGTGGTCTCAAGCATAAACCACTACAAAAGACAAAACAAGAAACAACTTTTTAGCATATGTTGCATGGTGGTCATTGGGGATGGCCAGCCTCTCATGTCCAATATCTTCTTGTTGCACTTATATCTGAAACTGTGATGCTACTAACTTGTACTCTACTAAACAAAGAACAAATTGAAAGGAAAACAATATTAAAGATATAACAATTATCAAGTATTTTGAACTTTCTTACTTTTT
The DNA here is from genome assembly GCF_049724085.1 of Artemia sp. Qi Xiang Cuo. NCBI lineage: Eukaryota > Metazoa > Arthropoda > Branchiopoda > Anostraca > Artemiidae > Artemia > Artemia sp. Qi Xiang Cuo. Next base: position 615,857 of record NW_028300416.1, on the reverse strand, counting down.
CTTAAAAAACAGCATGTGGTCAAAATACTGAGATATGTCTCATTAGGTGTCAATTAGGCTGCCCATAAAATTTTGCCTGTCAGATAGTGTTGCTAGGCATATGCTAGACCAATGGTTTCTTATTTTAACCACATATGGTTCATGGAGAAAAAATATGAAAAGGTGGTTTCACTGAGGAACCACTTTATTGAAAAGGGTTAAAGCAAGTCCTGGTCCCTTTCAAAGTCGCAATCAAATCTAATCAACAATATCTGATGGACTTGATCACTGGCAAAAAGACTGACAAGCAGAGCCAGTGCAAATTAGGATATACCACTTTTGAACATGAAAAATGTGAACTATTGCTTTGCCTTACTGCCAAAAACAATTGTTTTAAAGCCTTCCACACAAAATGAATGTGTCTCATTTTTATATACTTGAGAGGCTACTGTTTTATTTTTAAAATATGGTCTTAAAGAACTGATTTTTAAAACAATTTTGAATAAATCATGCCACAAAAAATTTTAAAAGTCCAACCAAGAGACCACATGGGAAGCATGAGAGATTTTTTGGTACTTATGTTTTAGCTGGTACCCATGCTATATACTGCATAGGGAAATGCTAAAGGAAACCAGTCAAACAGGTATCTGTCATAAATGGATTGCAAAGTGTGGTTTGTCAGTGTTTACAACATTTAAACTATTGTTCTTGGGGGTTTGGGGGGGGGGGGGTGCCTAAGTTAGGTTATGTTTTTAATATATGCTATGTTTTACCCTATACCCTCCTAATGGACAAATATACAGCCTAGCCCAAATTTGTTTCTAAGCTATTATATTTTCATATAATAAAGGAGTACAATAAAGGAGGGAAGGAAGAACACTACCAAAAGTTTGCAAAAGCTCGAAACAAACTAAGAAGCCTAACTAAACAACTTTACGCACGGTATGAGTCCAAGCTAGCTGATGATAGTAAGAATAACCCAAAGAAGTTCTGGAAGTATGTATCAAGTAAGGACCATAGCAGACGGTCAGTAAAAGCACTCAGTACAGATGATAGCAAGGAAGTGACCAACTTGAAGGACATCACCGAACTCCTCAACAGGCAGTTTGCGTCGGTTTTCACCAATGAACCAGATGGTCCTCTTCCTCATAGCCCATCATACGACATCCCTAACCCAATGCCACCTATTCTACTCTCCCCCCTGTCATCCAAAAGCGACTTGAAGCGCTAGACGTCAATAAGTCCGCCAGTCCTGATAACTTGCACCCAAGACTATTGAAGGAGCTTGCCAAAGAAATTGCACAACCACTATGCAATATATTCAAACTGTCACTTGACTCAAAAAAGGTACCCAAAGACTGGAAGCTGACCCATATCACCCAAATACTCAAGAAAGGTGACCGCACCAAAGCCAAAAACTACAGACCCATCAGTCTGACCTCAGCGATAGCAAAAACCCTTGAGCAGATTGTGAATGCTGATATTTTGACACATCTCTGTAATAATAATATACTTTCCCCCAACCAGCATGGATTTCTGCCAGGAAAATCAGTTGAGACCAATCTCCTGGAGATATACAGCACCATAACAGATTACCTGGAGAAAGGAACCCCTGTGGACCTGATTTTACTGGACCTAGCCAAGGCTTTTGACAAGGTACCACACAACCGTCTCAGATTGAAACTTTCAGCAGCAGGTACCCACTTGGACGTGGTTGATTGGATCATGGACTTTCTGACTGGTCAGAGTCAGCAGGTTTGACTCTTCACAACTAATGGCAATAAGTTCTTCTCCAAACCATGTGATGTTGTAAGCAGAGTCCCCCAAGGTACTGTCTTCGACCCTACCCTATTCCTTATATACATCAATGATATGATGAACGGAACAGAAAACAACATCACTCTCTATGCTGATGACTCCAAGCTGTTTGGGCCTGCAAACCAACAAAGTCTGCAGCATGACCTTCATAAAATCCAAACGTGGGCACAAGACTGGCTGCTTGAATTCAACACATTGAAGTGCAGTGTCCTTCACTTTGGAAGCAACAACCTCTATCACCAGTACAGCATGTCCGATCCCAATTCACTGGCTAGCTTAGTACTAAAGACAAGTCCCAAAGAAAGAGATCTAGGAGTGCTGATAGATGAACAACTGAAGTTCCACGGCCACTGGCAACAAGCAGTTTCAAAAGCAAATTCAAGCCTTAGTCTCCTCAAACGCACTATAACCAGCCGCTCCTGTACAGTCTTTCTAAGGCTCTATAAGGCTATAGTTAGACCCGTTTTGGATTTTGGTATATGTCTCACCTCCTCTTCCTATAAGAATGATATCAATCTAATCGAAGGAGTTCAGAGGCATACCACGAAGTGCATAGCTGGCCTACGAGATCTCCCATACAACAAGAGACTGGAATACATGCAGCTGCAAACACTTGTCTTCAGACACCGCTATTGTGATATGATGCTGACCTGCAATCATAACGCACAACTAAATAACCCCCTCTTTACCAAACATTCAAGTCAGCACCATACAAGAGGACACTCACATAAGCTGTCAAAACGTTTTGTCAAAACACAAACGCAGCAACACTTCTTCTCCGAGCATGTTGTCAACGATTGGAATAGCCTTCAAGCTGAAACGGCAACTGCACCTACGGCTGCATCCTTCAAGTCCAGACTTGACAAGGAATGGAATAACAAGCCATGGAAATATGAGTGGGACTGTCCATCCCACTCAACTACTGACTGATGCCAACTTTATCATAATGAGTGTCTTGCTAGGAGGCTGATGCCGCTTGTCATACCCAACCATCTTACATACTCGATCCAAAGATGCTGTTGTGCGGTGGTGTCAGCTCTATACCACTGAGAATGGTCTTTACAGGCCATACCTACCTCGTGGCTACCACTACCGAGTGGGCTTAAATTGCATCTCTCCAGCAGACCTCTCCTATGGCATGTCACTGGGCCCTAACACAGTGGTAAATTTTTGCCATCATTTGACCTGGAGCACAACAGATCCAGTATGGACCTTAATTTGCTCCGAAGTGCAAATTAAGGTAATTAGCAATAACCAAACTTGACTTCTTGGGTGGGTACCAGCTAATACATAAGTACTGATTTTTCTAGATATTTATTTTTATGGTGGCCTGAATAGGGTTAAAAGCAATAAGAAAAAATTACCTACTTATATTCTAAAAATTTTTAGTGGTAAGGTTTCTATGGTTAAGTCCTAATATAGAATTCCCTGAAAGTAATGAAGCAAGGATTTTGCTATTGTAGATATTAAAATTGTTTATTACCAAGGCTGGTTGTAGTAAAATGTTAAGGCTATTTTTTATAGACTAGCCTGGGCTTACTGGAATTAGGCCTGAACTAGTAGCCTACCTTATGTCTAGCCTAATCATTTAAACAATAGGCTAGTAGGCAAAGGCTAAGTCTATGACTATAGTTTCAAGTACAAGCAGCTGATTTGATTCTCAATTGAAGGTTAGCCTTAAGCTGACAGACTAGGCTAATGGTTTACAGCTGAGACAAGAACAAGCTTACAGGCAGTCAAGCTTCTGCCCCATATCTAAGCTAGCCTACTCTGTAATTCAAAGAAGTAAACCCAGGCTATACAACCTAACCTAGGCTAATCAGAGACTAATCCTGTAATGAATATTAGAAGTCCTTAGCTAAACCGGACTTTCAAAACAACTTGCTAATTGCAATCAGGCTACAACATTTTCCCTTAAAGATGGGTATTAAATGATATTCAGCATAAAAGGTATTATTTTAAACAAATTGACCTATACAGATCTGTTTCAGCTTTTAAAGAAAAAAATTAAAGTGCCATAATAATGAATAAATCTTGAATGTTTTCCAAGTGTTTTTTTCTTCGTATCTCCAATAGGAGCGCTTTCCTTCAATATAATTTAATTCCTCATACAGAGTTGCCACTTCAACAAAACTACTGGTACTAGCCAGGATAGCAAAAAATTACTACCCCGACATAAAATAAATTACTCCTGCCAAAAAATTGGGCGGGGTTTGGCGCGTCGCGCAAACCACGGCCTTTTAGCACCGTAGTTTATATATGGCTTGTCATATAAACCACAGTAATTTTTATTTGTTTTGTGTGTATAGCCAGTTGAACACTGACTTCCGATATGGCAAAAAAAGGGCCACTGACATGGGAAGCAACTACAATCAAAATCATCGAAGTTATCTCTGGATGTTCACTGTGAACGGTCCGTAATTGCCTGGTAGGGTAATAGAGCGTCCAGAATATCCGTTTTCTTGGAAAATAGGACAGAAAACTGGAAGCAGGAAAAGTAGTCAAGATGTGCAGTTTTTTTAAACAAATCTGTACAAGTTTATCAGTTATCCGTATCAAGCCTGTTTTTTTCTGAGTCAAAATGTGAAAAAAAAAAAATTAAGCATCAGTTAGACAATTAACCATTTTTCTCTTAAAGAGCTACTACATTTAAAAGCTACTTTTATTTATCACTTATTGTCTCCTTTTTGGCATTTTTTTCAGGAAAAGCAGTCCACACTACCATTTTCCGTCCCGTTTTGCCTAAATGGGACTAAATGGGACTAACTTTAAGGCGTCACCCTAAAAGTTCAGTTAGAGAATTTTATTTACATACCTTTACAGTAATAAAATGTTATTTAAGCTCACACTTCCACTTCTTCGCACTCCTGACCAGCCCTGTTGGAATATCCCAAGTCTCTCAATTCGGCACTTCCCTCCTGACATGCATAATATCGAATATTATTTCTGGCAGTAGTCTGTTCCGGAGGGGGGTCCGAACTAGCTTTAACAGCAAAAACTGACGTTCGGCCGAAGCGCTGCTATGAGGCAACGACATAATACCCTTTATGAATATAGGTAGGTGACCAAAACCAGAGTCCCCAGCGCAATCGTTGAGGGCGGACACTGAATTCCAAAACTGACACGTTCCCTTCCCCTAGCTCTTTCTTCAAGAATAGTAGTCGCCTCCACTCTCTGTTTAGGGCTTCAACTTCCAGCGAACCATTGAAACAGTCCTTGAATATGCGGAAAAGAGGGATTATAGAAGGAACTGATCCAGATAAAGCAGTTTCTGGAGATAACCAGTCTAGCATTCAAAGCAAGGGGTCTTCAATGTTTACTCTTCGCTTTATTTCAGAGCACAGCTTGATATAAAACGCAAGGCAATTTTCTTTGTCGCAGCTAGCTGTCTGTCTTGAAGTTTCCGACTTTCAATCTGATCAATTGCAACGAACTCCAGTTCGGCTCCAAAATGCATATCCGTCTCCATAGCTTTGAAGTTTCTTGGGATTGAAAAATCTATTTCGAAGACTGAACGTATAGTCAAAAGCTCGTCTTTGATACAATTCCTTGCCAGTTCGGAGAGAGTATTACCCACGATTTTTAAAAGTTTGTGAACTTTCACTTCTGCGCTCTGGAATTCAAAATTCAGGTCGTTTACAATAGGAAGAACGTAATTCAGAAAAAGACAATAAAGCTTGACTTCGGGATCGATCAAAGCTATATAAAGCTTCACTGCCGTTTGATCCCGACCTTTATTCGCAGGTAAGGCGAAAAACAACGTCAGAGCAGTCCACTGTTGCACCAGCCTCTGAGAGACGGCCTCAAACCCTAACCAGCGAGTTGCAGATGGGTACAGGAGTGCATGCTCGGCTACTTCACAGAACTTTTGGAATTCCTTATACTCACGGAGTCGTTTGGCACTATTTGATACGTACGTGTATATATCATTGGTGAATCTGAAGATATCTGTAGGTAACTGCTTACAATCACAAGCAGAGCAAAGTACAAAACTTTGACAGATGTATCCGAAAATAGCCAGCCAGGGAATATCTTTCTTTATGAGGGCTGCAAGGCCGTTGTTCTTCCCAAGCATCACATTTGCATTATCAGATGCAAATCCTATGCAGTTTTTCAATGTCATCTTCTTCTCACTTAAAGTCTTATAGATCAAGTTTTTAAGGCCCATTGCTGTTGTATCCCCAACTTCTGGAATGGCCAAAAAGTCTTCCTTGATTCCGCATGTAGTTTTGTCATAGTAGCGAACGATGATGACTAATTATTTTGTCCCACACTTATCAGTGCTTTCATCAACCGTCAACGAAAAGAGCGATTTTTCCAATCTTGAGCTCAGCTGGCTGATGGCGTATGGGGCAATTACGTTTTTGATTAGTCCAGTGGTTTTAGTTCTTCCACATGCAAGAAGCTTTACTACTGATGAATCAGGGATAAATTTTTTCAGCAATTCGGGCAAGCTGTTTATAATACTCATCTCCTTGGATTTTGATGCTACCCAGGCTGACATTGCCAACTCTAAAGCTGTCACCTGTTGGCTAATTAGTTTTCTCTCCTTTGCTGCTCCCAATAAAGTAAACTCATTAGTTTGGTCATCAGCAATACGCACTTGGTTCTTCATACTAACAACTTTGGATATGTGACTTTCCCTCAGTGCATGTCTAAGTAAATGGGATAGGCCGCCAGTAATGATCTTTTCGCTAAACCTATACCAAGATTTTGTCCTATTCCTTGGATATCTTTGCAGCCAGACCTGCAAGTCTTTATTTTCTATCCATTTTACACTGAATTTCTGTATTTTCACTGGCTTTGGGGGTTTATTTCTGCTGATTCTTCGTTTTCTCACATTTAATAGTTCATTCTCTTCACCTTCAATTCAATTTGCAGCTTCTTCACAGTCACTGGCACTAGCTTCAGATTAATTGGCTTCGTCTCCAGAGTCATTAGCTAGATAGATAATCTGTATAAGAGCTGTGACTCTAACCGGTTTTCCATATATCAAACCAGTGGCGTAACTAAGGGGGACAAGTAGGGGCCCTTTGCAGCACAAGTTTAGTTTTTATGGGTATTTGTTTCTCTAAAAGAAGTATCTAAGAGAGGAAGAAAGAAAAATAAAAGAGATAAAGAAACTTCTAGATCCTAAATTTCAAAATTTCTTGAATATTCGCTGCATAATATTGCTCTTAGAGATTATTTGCTTTCTAACCAGGTTGTTTCAGGGGCTAATTTAAAGAAAATATTAACACTGGGTTAGTTGAGCCAGAATTTTCAATTTCATGCTAGACTTTTTCCAAGCATCATGGTTACTTTTTTGACATTATACCCCCCTCCCATTCTGAGGTCCCATATACAACTGTATAAATACATTTCATCGTTGTGTCGAATCTTGTGATGACATTCTTTCTTGTAATATTCTTACATGTTCTTTCATATTGTAAAGTGAGAATTCGATTGGTTGATTTTTTGAATTTATTCCTAGGGCTATCCAGGGCCATCAGGGGGGTGGGTGTATTTTCAGAAAAGGAACCACGATATTCGGAAATAGTATAAAATTAAGAACTGAATGGTACTGCTTTTGTGTGTTTAGCGTGTTTTCTTCAGAAAAGGACAATCACTAAATATTTGGCATTAGAAAAAGACAACTATACTTGTGTCCATTTTTATGGAGAAAATAAACACTCTTGTATCTGTTAGGGTAGGCTTAAAGTTTACTTAAAGACTGATTTATAGGGACCACGTAGGTTGGGCTGGGGCCCCAAGCACCTGAAAACGTAAATTTCTTCGAATTTCTCGGCATTTCTTTATTGAATTATAAGTTTTTTATTATCCCCCCTAATTTTTTAATTAAATCATTTGCAGTTCGTTTTTATTAGCTCACTGATCTTTTTGTTCCACTTTCCATTTGTTTCTTTGTACCACAATTTTTTTTTATTTGTGAATTATTTTTCAAACACTCCCGAATGTTCAGTTACTTTCCACTTTTATCAGTAAAGCACAACGGTAAGAGCACTTCCTGAGGATGTGTTAACTTAGGTTTTAATCTTGGATGAGACACGATATTTTTTTTTTTTTTACTGGAAAGTAAAAAATTTGAAAATATTTTTTTTCCAGAATCTATAAATATAAGTGAAAATTCCGGGCAAAAAATCGTTTTTGCATAATTTGATCTTTTTTACTTGTTTTCCTCAATTCATCGACTTTTCGTTTATGCATTTAAAACCTAGACAAATTTGGTGTTTATGTTATGTAAAATCCAATGCTTTTTACGCCCCTCGTGTTCATTTATATTTATATATTCTTGAGAAAAAATAATTCTCTACTTTTTAGTTCATTTTGAAAATGAGTTTAACTTTTTCTTTATTGTTTGACCTCCTCCGCTAAAAATTATTTGTACGTCTGGACCTGTGAAACCCATCAAAACAGCTATAGGCTAAGATTCTTGGGGTTGAATTGTGTGGTTGAAGAAATAATCTTCTTCTTTTCTTTTTTTTTTTTTGGTTGGGAGTTATGATTCAAATTACAAACGGAAAAAAGGCATTTTATGTAAAATAACTGCTGTTTCGTATAGGAACTGAAAACAATGATTGAAATATTTTTTGTTTGATAAAATAAAAACAAAACAAAAATTCTGTAGCTCAGAATTCCTCAAATCTTCATGTTGGAGCGATGCAAATTTAAGGCTGGAGGAAGTGAGACTGAGACCAAGCCACTTTTAAAAATTAAACGGGAAGGGAGCAATTAAAATGATTTTTTGGGTCTTTTTAAGAAGCTGAATTTATTACGATCGGTTTTTATTGAAATTTAACAATAAAAAAAAATCTAGTTGGTTATCTTGGTTATCACTGTTGGTTTTCATTTCTAATATGCTTGTAAAATTGCCCTTTTCGGTCTAAAGTACTACTTTTGACAAAAAGTATTGAAAAAGTACTGCTTTTGCAGAAAGTATTTAAGAAGTACTACTTCGATCAAAAAGTACTAAAAGTAGTACTTTGGTACTACCCGTGGCAACTCTGTCCTCATATCATCAACAATTTCAAATAATTTGCGTACTATAGATGCTGCTGAAGCAGTCACCATAAACGGTATACATAGAATGACTCCGTTTCAAGAAAGGGGGGGGGGGCAATAAGCAGTTTTTCGTCAAAAACTAAAATTTAATGCAGGGAAAGAGTTGTAGAATAAATAAGAATTTTTGGAGCTTTCCAATAAGAGACTTTCCTCAAAAAAATTCCACCTAGGAAAAAAGCTATATAGGGTTTGCCCCGCACCTCCGCCAACTAAAATTTAAGCAGGTACCCTTGGTGCCGAAGGTTCCTTACTGTACTATTCGTAACCAAATTGTTATTCATCTCCTATCTGCAATTATGGATTTTAATTTATCCCTTGTTTGTTCAAATGGTCTATAAAAATAACAATCTTCTTCTTCTATTTAACAGCAGGCGGGCTTTTCAGTAAAACTATTTAGCCCTTTTCCTTTTGCTTCACTCTGTGAGCTACAGAGCTACTGGCTTGATTGCCTCATATTTATTAGATATATTCATATATCTTTCAGCAGATCTTTCGACTCTAGGAGTTCAAATATAAGATGATTGATGTCGATTTCTATGCTCTGTGTGCAGGCATAGTTGGCTAGGCTCTTGGCTGATAGTGGGATTTTGTGGTGTTTGAAGTATTTTAACAGTTTACAAAGCAAGGTATGTTGTGCAGACGTCAGCATATTACATTCAAATAGGCAATGGTCAATTGTTTCATTATTCATATTACAATGCCTGCAAAGAGGGGACAGGGGAATTGAACCACTTGAATTAGAAAGCTTATATGAGAATGCAAGGAAATTTAGTCCATTTGTTCCAGAACGAATTCTATGATAAATTTTAGAAAGATACTTATTGGGAAAGGGGGAAAGGATAGGATTAATCTTATTAAAATTAATATCTGATAGCCTCCATCGGTAAATATCTCTAATTGGGATTGAAAAATCAAGAGAATGTAACTGTGACAAGGTAAACCACGACAAAACACTACTGAAATATTCCAACTCTTGCATTTCACGAAAGAAAATCAAAATGAACTTTGAAAAATCAAGAGAATGTAACTGTGACAAGGTAAAGCACAACAATAGTAAACCACGACAAAACACTACTGAAATATTCCAACTCTTGCATTTCACGAAAGAAAATCAAAATGAACTTCGAAAAATCATAACTGTGACAAGGTAAAGCACAACAAAACACTACTGAAATGTTCCAACTCTTGCATTTTAACGAAACAAATCCAAAATGAACTTTGAAAAAATCAAGAAAATGCAACTGTGACAAGGTAAAGCATAACAAGACACTACTGAAATATTCCAACTCTTGCATTTCAACGAAAGAAATTCAAAATGAACTTTGAAAAATTAAGAGAATGTAACTGTGACAAGGTAAACCACGACAAAACACCACTGAAATAATCAAACTCTTGCATTTCAATGAAAGAAATCCAAAATGAACTTTGAAAAATCAAGAGAATGTAACTGTGACAAGGTAAACCACGACAAAACACTACTGAAATATTCCAACTCTTGCATTTCAACGAAAGAAATTCAAAATGAACTTTGAAAAATCAAGAGAATGTAACAGTGACAAGGTAAAGCACAACAAAACACTACTGAAATATTCCAACTCTTGCATTTCACGAAAGAAATTCAAAATAAACTTTGAAAAATCAAGAGAATGTAACTGTGAAAAGGTAAAGAACAACAAAACACTACTGAAATATTCCAACCTTTTGCATTTCAAGGAAAGAAATCCAAAATGAACTTTGAAAAATCAAGAAAATGTAACTGTGACAAGGTAAACCACGATAAAATACTATTGAAATATTCCAACTCTTGCATTTCACGAAAGAAATTCAAAATGAACTTTGAAAAATCAAGAGAATGTAACTGTGATATTTTAAACCACAACAAAACACTACTGAAATATTCCAACTCTTGCATTTCACGAAAGAAATTCAAAATAAACTTGGAAAAATCAAGAGAATATAAAAATCCAAAAGGAACTTTGAAAAATCAAAAGAATGTAGCTGTGACAAAGTAAGCCATGACAAAACACTACTGAAATATTCCAACTCTTGCATTTCAAGGAAAAAAATCCAAAATGAACTTTGAAAAATCAAAAGAATGTAACTTTGACAAGGTAAACCATAACAAAACATTACTGAAATATTCCAACTCTTGCATTTCAACGAAAGAAATCCAAAAATGAACTTTGAAAATCAAGAGAATGTAACTGTAAGAAGGTAAACCACGACAAAACACTACTGAAACATTCCAACTTTTGCATTTCAAGGAAAGAAATCCAAAATGAACTTCGAAAAATCCTGACAATGTAACAGTGATAAGCTAAACCACGACAAGACATTACTGGAATATTCCAACAATTGAATTTCAAGGAGAGAAATCCAAAATGATCTTTGAAAAATCATGAGGATGTAACTGTGACAAGGTAAACCACGATAAAACACTATTGAAATATTCCAACTCTTGCATTTCACGAAATAAATTCAAAATAAACTTTGAAAAATCAAGAGAATGTAACTGTGACAAGGTAAACCACGACAAAACATTACTGAAATATTCCAACTATTGCATTTCACGAAAAAAAATCAAAATGAACTTTGAAAAATCAAGAGCATGTAACTGTGACAAGGTAAAACACAACAATAGTAAACCACGACAAAACACTACTGAAATATTCCAACTCTTGCATTTCACGAAAGAAAATCAAAATGAACTTCGAAAAATCATAACTGTGACAAGGTAAAGCACAACAAAACACTACTGAAATATTCCAACTCTTGCATTTTAACGAAAGAATTCCAAAATGAACTTTGAAAAAATCAAGAAAATGTAACTGTGACAAGGTAAAGCGTAACAAGACACTACTGAAATATTCCAACTCTTGCATTTCAACGAAAGAAATTCAAAATGAACTTTGACAAATTAAGAGAATGTAACTGTGACAAGGTAAACCACGACAAAACACCACTTAAAACATCTAACTCTTGCATTTCAATGAACGAAATCCAAAATGAACTTTGAGAAATCAATAGAATGTAACTGTGACAAGGTAAACCACTACAAAACACTACTGAAATATTCCAACTCTTGAATTTCAAAGAAAGAAATACAAACTGAACTTTGAAAAATCAAGAGAATGTAACAGTGACAAGGTAAAGCACAACAAAACACTACTGAAATATTCCAACTCTTGCATTTCACGAAAGAAATTCAAAATTAACTTTGAAAAATCAAGAGAATTTAACTGTGAAAAGGTAAAGAACAACAAAACACTACTGAAATATTCCAACTCTTGAATTTCAACGAAAGAAATCCAAAATGAACTTTGAAAAATCAAGAGAATGTAACAGTGACAAGGTAAAGCACAACAAGACACTACTGAAACATTCCATCTCTTGCATTTCAACGAAAGAAATTCAAAATGAACTTTGAAAAATCAAGAGAATGTAAAAATCCAAAATGAACTTTGAAAAATCAAGAGAATGTAACTGTGACAAGGTAAACCACGACAAAACACTACTGAAATATTCTAAGTCTTGCATTTCAAGGAAAGAAATACAAAATGAACTTTGAAAAATCAAGAGAATGTAACTGTGACAAGGTAAACCATAACAAAACACTACTGAAATATTCCAACTCTTGCATTTCAACGATAGAAATCCAAAAATCAGCTTTGAAAAATCAAGAGAATGTAACTGTGGCAAGGTAAACCATGACAAAACATTGCTTAAATATACCAACTTTTGCATTTCAACGAAAGAAATTAAAACTGAACTTTAAAAAATAAAGGGAATGTAACTGTGACAAGGTAAACCATAACAAAACACTACTGAAATATTCCAACTCTTGCATTTCATGAAAGAAATTAAAAACGAACTTCGAAAAATCAAGAGCATCCAACTGGGACAAGGTAAACCATAACAAAACACAACTGAAATATTCCAACTCTTGCATTTCACGAAAGAAATTCAAAATGAACTTTAAAAAATGAAGAGATTGTAACTGTGACAAGGTAAAGCACAACAAACACTACTCAAATATTCCAACTCTTGCATTTCAACGAAAGAAATCAAAAATGAACTTTGAAAAATCAAGAGAATGTAATAGTGACAAGGTAAAGCACAACAAGACACTACTGAAATATTCCAACTCTTGCATTTCAACGAAAGAAATTCAAAATGAACTTTGAAAAATCAAGAGAATGTAAAAATCAAAATGAACTTTGAAAAATCAAGAATATGTAACTGTGACAAGGGAAACCACGACAAAACACTACTGAAATATTCCAACTCTTGCATTTCAAGGAAAGAAATCCAAAATGGATTTTGAAAAATCACGAGAATGTAACTGTGACATGGTAAACCACGACGAAACGCTACTGAAATATTCCATTTCTTGCATTTCAATGAAAGAAATTCAAAATTAACTTTGAAAAATCAAGAGAATGTAACTGTGACAAGGTAAACCATGACAAAACACTACTGAAATATTCCAACTCTTGTATTTCAACGAAAGAAATTCAAAATTAACTTTGAAAAATCAAGAGAATTTAATTGTGACAAGGTAAACCATAACAAAACACTACTGAAATATTCCAACTCTTGCATTTCAACGATAGAAATCCAAAATTCAGCTTTGAAAAATCAAGAGAATGTAACTGTGACAAGGTAAACCACGACAAAACACTACTGAAATATTCCAACTCTTGCATTTCACGAAAGGAATTCAAAATGAACCTTGAAAAATCACGAGAATGTAACAGTGACAAGGTATAGCACAACAAAACACTACTGAAATATTCCAACTCTTGCATTTCACGAAAGAAATTCAAAATCAAATGTGAAAAATCAAGAGAATGTAACTGTGAAAAGGTAAAGAACAACAAAACACTACTGAAATATTCCAACTCTTGCATTTCAACGAAAGAAATCCAAAATGAACTTTGAAAAATCAAGAGAATGTAACAGTGACAAGGTAAAGCACAACAAGACACTACTGAAACAGTCCATCTCTTGCATTTCAACGAAAGAAATTCAAAATGAACCTTATAAAATCACGAGTACGTAAAATTCCAAAATTAACTTTGAGAAATATAGAGAATTTAACTGTGACTAGGTAAACCATGGCAAAACACTATAGAAATATTCCAACTCTTGTATTTCAAGGAAAGAAATCCACAATGAACTATGAAAAATAAAGAGAATGTAACTGTGGCAAGTTAAACCATGAGAAAACACTACTGAAATATTCCAACTCTTGCATTTCAACGAAAGACATCCAAAAATGAACTTCGAAAAATCAAGAGAATGTAATTGTGACAAGGTAAACAATGACAAAACACTACTGAAACATTCCAACTCTTGCATTTCAAGGAAAGAAATCCAAAATGAACTTTGAAAAATCAAGAGAATGTAACTGTGACAAGGTAAACCACGACAAAACACTACTGAAATATTCCAACCTTTTGCATTTCAAGGAAAGAAATCCAAAATGAACTTTGAAAAATCAAGAGAATGTAACTGTGACAAGTGACAACTCTTGCATTTCACGAAAGAAATTCAAAATGAAGTTTGAAAAATCAAGAGAATGTAACTGTGATATGGTAAACCACAACAAAACACTACTGAAATATTCCAACTCTTGCATTTCACGAAAGATTTTCAAAATAAACTTTGAAAAATCAAGAGAATGTAAAAATCCAAAATGAACTTTGAAAAATCAAGAGAATGTAACTCTGACAAGGTAAACCACGACAAAACACTACTGAAATATTTCAACTCTTGCATTTCAATTAAAGAAATTCAAAATGAACTTTGAAAAATCAAGAAAATGTAACTGTGACAAGGTAAACCATGACAAAACATTACTGAAATATTCCAACTCTTGTATTTCAACGAAAGAAATCCAAAAATGAACTTTGAAAAATCAAGAAAATGTAACTGTAAGAAGGTAAACCACGACAAAACACTACTGAAACATTCCAACTTTTGCATTTCAAGGAAAGAAATCCAAAATGAACTTTGAAAAATCCTGAGAATGTAACAGTGACAAGGTAAACCACGACAAAACACTATTGAAATATTCCAACTCTTGCATTTCAAGGAAAGAAATCCAAAATGAGCTTTGAAAAATCATGAGAATGTAACTGTGACAAGGTAAACCACGATAAATCAAGATTGAAATATTCCAACTCTTTCATTTCACGAAATAAATTCAAAATAAACCTCGAAAAATCAAGAGAATGTAACTGTAACAAGGTAAACCTCGACAAAACATTACTGAAATATTCCAACTCTTGCATTTCACGCAAGAAATTCAAAAAGAACTTTGAAAAATCAAGAGCATGTAACTGTGACAAGGTAAAACACAACAATAGTAAACCACGACAAAACACTACTGAAATATTCCAACTCTTGCATTTCACGAAAGAAAATCAAAATGAACTTCGAAAAATCATAACTGTGACAAGGTAAAGCACAACAAAACACTACTGAAATATTCCAACTCTTGCATTTCAACGAAAGAAATCCAAAATGAACTTTGAAAAAATCAAGAAAATGCAACTGTGACAAGGTAAAGCGTAACAAGACACTACTGAAATATTCCAACTCTTGCATTTCAACGAAAGAAATTCAAAATGAACTTTGACAAATTAAGAGAATGTAACTGTGACAAGGTAAAACCCGACAAAACACTACTGAAAACATCCAACTATTGCATTTCAATGAACGAAATCCAAAATGAACTTTGAAAAATCAAGAGAATGTAACTGTGACAAGGTAAACCACGACAAAACACTACTGAAATATTCCAACTCTTGCATTTCAATGAAAGAAATCCAAAATGAACTTTGAAAAATCAAGAGAATGTAACTGTGACAAGGTAAACCACGACAAAACAGTACTGAATTTAGGTATGTTTCATCTCATTCGAAGACATGTAAAAAAAAAGTTGAAAAAATATATCATGTTAAAATAAATCAAAAAAAATGGGGAGGGGGGGGGGTCAAAAAGTTGGAGGGGAGGGGGTGCCCTTCGAGTTTGAGGGTAGGGGACCTTCGGGGGGGTTGATGTGTCTGCTGGTTAGGGTCGTTGGGGCTTATGATCCTTGATGGTTCGTACTCACATACACCTTACTACTTGATTTGCAAGGATTTCTAAGTTTTGTTCTGAATTTCATTATTAAAATTCTTTTCTTGCCATCTACATCTCTCTTGGTATTATTTTTTAGTATACTATAACGTTAGACTCTATTTTAAACAGACAACACTGTTCAAACACCACTTGTGTATTATACAGAACATATCGAAGAGGTAGAGCTATGTCAATTCGCAATGTCTTTCTATCATCATTAACCATTTTCATAGATTTATGTTGTCTCAAATTTATAATAAATAGAGTATTATAAGGGGGTTCAGTTGCACGGGGGTTTAGTTAAATGGGGTCGGGTTGCACGAGGGTTCAGTAGCACGAGGGTTCAGTAGCACGGGGGTTCAGTTGTACGGGGTTTCGGTTATTCAAGGGGTTTTTTTCTTTACTTGATGGTCATTCAAAAAGCGAGGATTTCTGTTAAATAAATAATTCTTATACATTTTAAAATACGGTGAACTACATTAGTTTATAAGAGGGATCGTGAAAATCCCAAGGTTTTGTGTACCAAGAACCTCAAGGGGAAGGCTCAGAGGCCCTTCGTTCCCCCATTTCTGAGGGCAGGAGAGGGGGGAGGGAGTCAATTTTGTAGGGAAAACCAAAAATACTCAGAATCGAAAATAAACGCGATCTGCCTCAAGGGCAAGGCTCAGAGACCCCTCCTTCCCCCATTTCTGAGGGCAGGAGACGGGGGGGGGGGGTTCAATTTTGGAGGGAAAACAAAAATGCTCAGAATCGAAGATAATTTCCATTCGTCTTAGTTTTTAACGATGTTCCTTATTTCTAGTTGAAAATGCTTATTTTTTAATTTAATTGGGAATGAAAAGTCAAAGTGCCAGAATGGTTGAAATCCACTAACTTTCAGGCCTTGACAAATAAGGCCCAGATAGTCGGACCCCAACGTTCCAATCTGAACATTGACTAAGATCCCAATTCTGAGTTAGTGAATTTCCACCATTCAGGCTGGTGGACTACGACCCACAATCCTGAGCTAGTGAATTTCAACCTGTAAGGCTGGTCGACTGAGACCCCAATTTTGAGATAGTGGATTTCCACCAATCAGGCTGGTGGACTAAAACCCGACTTCTGAGCAAGTGGATTTTCACCATTCAGGCTGGTGGACTAAGACCCCAATTCTGAGCTAGTGAATTTCCACCATTCAGGCTGGTCGACTGGGATCTCAATCCTGAGCTATCTATGTGTCTCAATCTATGTGTTGTCGTCTCTGTGTTTGTGTCGTCTCTGTGTCGGTGTTGTCTCTATGTGTGTGTCGTCTCTGTGTGTGTGTGTCGTTTCTGTGTGTTTGTCGTCTCTGTGTGTGTGCGTCGTCTCTATGTGTGAGTCGTCACTTTGAGTGTGTCGTCTCTGTGTGAGTGTCGTCTGTGTGTGTGTGTGTGTCGTCTCTGTGTGGATGTTGTCTCTGTGTGTGTGTGTTGTCTCGATATGTGTGTGTCGTCTCTATGTGTGTTTCGTATCTGTGTGTGTGAGGCCTCTTTGTGTGTTTCGTCTCTATGTGTGTTTGTCATTTCTGTGTATGTATGTCTCGTCTCTCTCTGTGTGTGTTGACTCTGTGTGTGTGTATCGTCTCTGTGCATGTGTCGTTTCTGTTTGTTTGTCCTCTCTGTGTGTGATTCGTCTATTTGTGTCTGTTGTCTCTGAGTGTTTTTTGTCTGTGTGTGTGAGTGGACTCTGTGTGTGTGTGTCGTCTCTGTGCATGTGTCGTCGCTGTGGGTGTTTCGTATCTGTGTTAGTGTGACGTCTCTTTGTGTGTGTCGTCTGTATGTGTGTTTGTCATTTCTGTGTGTGTGTCTCGTCTCTCTGTGTGTGTTGACTCTGTATGTGTATTGTCTCTGTGCATGTGTCGTCTCTATGTGTCATTTCTGTTTGTTTGTCCTCTCTGTGTGTGATTCCTCTCTTTGTGTCTGTCGTCTCTGTGTGTTTGTCCTCTCTGTGTGTGAGTGGACTCTGTGTGTGCGTTTCGTCTCTGTGAATGTGTCGTCTCTATGAGCGTTTTGTATCTGTGTGTGTGTGACGTCTCTTTGTGTGTCGTCTCTATTTGTGTCTGTCATTTCTGTGTGTGTGTCTCGTCTCTGTGTGTGTGTTGACTCTGTGTGTGTGTACCGTCTCTGTGCATGTGTCGTCTCTATGTGTCGTTTCTGTGTGTTTTTCCTCTCTGTGTGTGAGTGGACTCTGTGTGTGTATGTGTCGTCTCTGTGCAAGTGTCGTCTCTGTGGGTGTTTCGTATCTGTGTGTGTGTGACGTCTCTTTGTGTGTGTCGTCTCTGTGCATGTGTCGTCTCTGTGTGTGTGTTGTCTCTATGTGTGTGTCGTCTCTGTGTGCGTGTTGTCTCTCTATGTGTTGTCGTCTCTCTGTCTGTGTGTCGTCTCTGTGTCTGTGTTGTCTCTATGTGTGTGTCGTCTCTGTGTGTGTGTGTGTCGTTTGTGTGTGTGTGTAGTCTGTGTGTGTGTGTCGTCTCTATGTGTAAGTCGTCACTTTGAGTGTGTCGTCTCTGTGTGTGAGTCGTCTCTGTGTGGATGTTGTCTGTGTGTGTGTGGGTTGTCTCTATGTGTGTGTCGTCTCTGTGGGTGTTTCGTATCTGTGTGTCTGTCATCTCTATGTCTGTGTTGTCTCTATGTGTGTATCGTCTCTGTGTGTGTTTGTCGTTTTTGTGTGTTTGTCCTCTCTGTGCGTGTGTCGTCTCTTTGTGTGTTTCGTATCTGTGTGTTGTCTCTGTGTGTTTGTCGTCTCTGTGTGCGTGTCGTCTCTCTATGTGTGTCGTCTCTGTGTGTTTGTCGTCTCTGTTTGTGTGTCGTCTCATAAGGTGTAGCTAACATTTCAGCAAAAAAAATTATCAAAATCGGGCTACAAATGCGTGAACTGGAGCGGCTGCTATAGTAAAATTTTACCAAAAGTGGACACTACCAAATGGTTTTGGTGTAGTGAAATACTGAACCTAAAAAGGAATCATCAGAATTGACCTAGAAATTTGGACGGGCATCCATGCTACATAATTATTGCAGCATCTAGTGCTAGATCACATAGGGGTAGATTTGACGATCTTGTACAGGTTTGCTCTAAACTGTCAGTCTAGTCACAGTGAACATAGAGGACCTTATTCTGATACAATTAGTCATTTCATGCAAATATATTGCCTGGCTCTACATTTAACAGTTGTACTACAAAAACCTAAAACTGGCAATGTTGATTTTCCTTCTTTAAGTCTGGCCTTAAAAACAATTACAGTGCTTTCCACCCTAATATTTACAAGCCATTTAGTAAACTTCTCCAAAACTAGCAGTCCCTAGTACTCACCCTTTCCCGGACAGACAATTGCTGTCCAATCTAACAGTTGTATGATGTTTAGATATCGTGTTATAGTTGCTGAAATTGTTCTTTCCATGCAAAGCAAAATATGAGCTAGAACTTGCAATAAAATAGTACGGTTTGTAATTCGACAATGCAGTGTACTATTACGTCTATGTTTGATGTTCAGAGGTAAAACTAATTGCTTAAAATGGTGAAATGACTCTACCTTAATGGTGCAATGATAAACCTTCTTGCATAAGTTCTTATCATTCTACTTTAGTGGTAACTGTTGCAGGCCCGTAAATGGTGGGGGGGGGGGCCTGATTTTGATATTTTATTCATTTTTAACACAGTTTTTCGGTCACGATGGCATAAAAGGGTTCCTAGCCTGTTAGTCATGACAGAATTGTCAGGAGACTGGAAAAATTACTAAGAAGGGACAGAAATACCAACAAAATCTTTTTTCGGCAAAAAATGATAACTCACATGCTCATTTTAGTGCTAAAATAGCTGAAATCAGCAAAAAAAGCCAAAAATGTGTGGCCTTCGGCTGAGGTTTTTTTAGTGTTGAAAACTACTGAACTAAAAGATAAAGAAGTACAAAAAATTCGGCCGAAAATGTGGTCAACGTGTCTTGACCCCCCCCCCCCCCAAGGTTTTGGTGAAATGACAGGCCTGAACTTTTGTCATAGCCTACTAACTAATAAAATAAGATCAAAACCTCACAACATTTTTTTTCTTGTTTTGTTGCAAAAACGATTGCGTCCAAGAAGGCAGAGCGGCAATAGCGTGTCATATCGCCTGTCATTCATCAACATGTAGTGTAGACTACCTTACAGATTTGATGAAGCAGAAGTTGAAGGTCTGTGAGGAACTGAGTCTTCATAGAACTAAATGTAGTATGCTCATTAAAAACGTGATAGCCCCAGAAATGCTGTCTGAGATAATAGCTGATGTTGGTGAAAACGAGTATTCGTTGATTCTGGACGAATCAACAGACGTGTCAGTCTCTAAATATATGGCTGGGTGCATTAGGTATCAGTCAGTGAAACTGAAAGTGATCAATACTGCTTTCCTGGGTCTCGTTCAGGTTGTGAGCACAACTGCTGTAGCTCTGGTAGATACTCTGTGTGACTTTCTCGCAAAAATAGGGATCCAAATCAAGAAATGTGTGGGAATAGCTAGTGACGGGAAAAGCAACATGGTGGGCGTTCATAATTCGGTGTACACGCGACTTCGTGAGAAATCGGGTAACCCAGACCTCGTACTATTCAAGTGTATCTGTCATTCACTTCATCTTTGTACCTCGAAAGCTGGTTTAGAGCTACCTACATCGATTGATTACATGCTACAGCAAACCTATACATGGTTTTCAATGAGCCCAATACGAAGAACTGCATATCAGCAAGTTTATGCCCTCCTAAATGACGGAGCTAAAGGCCGGGGTATGGTTCAGCTTGCAGCTACTCGATGGCTTTCACGATATGGGGCAGTAGAAACGGTGCTAAGTTCTTATCTAGAGCTATCTTCACATTTTGAGCGAGCGAGCCTCACTGAACGGTGCTATGCGGCCAGAGTTCTGAACGACATGTATAAAGACGAAGCAAGTAAATTGTACTTGCTGTTTTTGAAGCCGATTCTGAAGGAGCTTCAGAAGACCAACTTGCTATTCCAAAAGACTTCTGCTGACCATTTTTACCTTCTACAAGAGCTCGAGTCATTTGTGCTTACCTTACTAAGGCGATTCCTGCGGAGAAATAGTGTATCAATTGAAGTCAGTCTCGAATCTGGCCTCGAATCGATTTACCTGCCGGTTAGCGAAGTTGACTTCGGATATGAATTCAAACCGCCCTTGATAACTCGTCAAAGTCGATTTCTGAAAAGGATGAAATCCTTCGGCGCTGCCATAACTTCCTGAAAGTAGTAGCTTCCGAGGCACTGAAAAGGTTGCCCCCTAATCTCGCCCTCTTAAAGAAAATCAAAGTCTTCTCTCCACAAATATGTCTCAACGGCATTACGAGGCCACGCTTCCAAGAGCTGCCACTTTCTCTTCTTAAAGGGCGTGACTTGAGTCAACTAGAAAATCAGTGGCGAAATTTGCTTCAGGTTGACTGGGTCAAAATATTCAAAGGGGAATTGCCGGTGAGTGCGGAAGTGTTCTGGTTCAGTGTTGGTGACTACAAAGACATGTTGAATCGAAAGCCTTTCTTCGATATTGCCCAAGCAGCACTTTCAGTTCTTAGCATGCCAATCAGCAACGCCGTAGTCGAGCGAGTGTTTTCGGTCATGAATGTGGTAAAACACAAAATTCGAAACAGGATGTAGCTGAAGATGCTGAACTCTGTTGTGACCATTCGACTTTGGCTGAATTGCCAAAGTAAGTGCTGCAAGGATCTTGATCCCACGCCTTCTATGTTAAACCGATTCACAAGTGATTTGTATACTGATATCCTAGAATTACCTGAAGAAGATGAAGATGAAGACGACAGTTATCAGGAAGTTCTCTGTGATATAGAGGAAGGGTTTGCTGCGTTCTAAAAAGCTCACTTTCTTGTTTTCTTTTTGTGTTCTTGAAGTTGATAGCTGATCTCGATGGCTAGTCCATAACAAATAATGTTTAAATAAAAAATAGATGCAAAAACTCTGTTTACAGCACAATATATTAGTTCGAAAAGATCATTATAAGCTACTGGTGCTGCTAGAAGATGGGATTTGTTAAATAGACTATGGGCTCACGTGTGTACATTTAAATTTTCCTTTGAATCTCTCATTGGCTGTTGACCTTTCAGACCTAAAAATCGAGCTATGAGAAAGAGGCCTTCTCTGTCTCTACGGTTAGTGGATATAGTCTTGTAATGACGTCGTAGATTTGCGGAAACCTCTAACAACTGTCCGGATTGTGGTGTGCTCCCCGCGAACAAATGTGCTGAAAACCAGTTATAACGGCGGCCGTGTTTTTTTGTTTTTTTTTATTTGACTCGGTTCCTCTTATCGTCCGAACTTGCATTTTCGAAAGAGTTCTCCCACGTCACATACTTTAATAAGACAAAGCGGCAGCTATTGGGAGCTTGGAGCTTTGGGAGCTTTGGTTTCCTATGCAAAAAATAGCAGAAGACGCGAAAATGCGCCGAAGGAGCATTTTCGCTTCTCTGGCTGCGCGATCTTGTGTCAAGCATCTGGCAACACTGTTTGGACATAGATGCACTGTTCAAAGAGAGTTTAGAAGTAACTTGAATCAAATACTAAATATAAAGTTAGTCTTTGATTTAAGTCAGCTATTTACGAGTACAGTATAAGTAAAATACAGTAGCGAAATGTTTCTCCAAACATGACCCACGTTTCATAGCGCGTAATTAGGCAAGTTGACGGACCGTCAGGGCAAAATGTTTTACGGCAGAGCCATAGTTTCCGTTGCTATTCGGGTTTCTATCGAAAACATTCGTCATTGCGCGTGCGTGAAACCGGGTCATGAAGCTTGTGTGGTTTCAGATCTGTGTCAAAATTTTTCAATAGATAGTATAGAACTTTTCGCTACTGTATATTACCTTTACTGTGTTTACTTGCTATTGAAGGAAGAAGTAGATTTTTGCTATAGATGCAACTGAAAGACCAAGGCAGTTTGAACTATACAATGGAGTTGAGCACGAAAACATATGAAGAGGATTTGGACATACATGCACTGTCCAATGCGCTCGTTAAGTTTTATTGTTGCTCCTTGATTTGACCTGAATAAAATTGTTTTATAAAATTTGATTGGAGTAAATGGTAAATGACCCTCAAGCCCATTTGATTATTTATTTAAATTTCTGTTCGTTTTAGGATTCATTTATTCATCTGATTCTAGCTGCAATCGCTCAAAATTTCGTATTGGCATTAATTTGTTTTTATTTTGCTGGGCCGATGTGCATAAATGAAAACACATGTACTTCAGATTGATTGACATAAGAAAATTAAAAAAAAAATATTAATAGACCTACTAGCCACCTGTTATATTTAGGACTGATAAGAAAAGTAGGGTTTCTCACGAGAAAAGGGTTAAGGGTACAGCTATTAAGTGGTGCCCTGTCACAAGATAAATCGTTTTAAATTACAACCCTTTAAGCTATTATCTTTAAAAGGGGTAGTTTGTCTTATCAGGTTGTCATAGATAACCTTTAAAGCTTGTTGAATCTTGTTGACTTTAAGAGTGGAGATGTCTCCCATGTTTGATTTTTTTTCCCTCGCCTGATAATACGGAATAGGTGGTCCTAGAAAGTGGAGCAATAACTAATAATACCAACAACTCACTACAGCACAATGTCACCTAAGGTCAGCAGTGTTGTGCACGCTCCTCCCATACCCATCCTCCACTACATTTAAGATAGAACTCACTCAAATACAAATTTTTACTTTTACTGCCCTATTTAAGGGCTTAAATTCCACAGGGGGGGACCCCACTCCCCTTAAAAACCCAGCAGCCCCAAATGGTAGTGGATCAAAATTTCAAGTCAGCCAATTTAGTCGTAACAATCGAAAGGTTCATTAACATTCTTATCAGGTCTTATCAGGTTGTCAAAGATAACCTTTAAAGCTTGTTGAATCTTGTTGACTTTAAGAGTGAAGACGTCTCCCATCTTTGATTTTTTTTCCCTCGCCTGATAATACGGAATAGGTGGTCCTAGAAAGTGGAGCAATAACTAATACTACCAACAACTCACTACAGCACAATGTCACCTAAGGTCAGCAGTGTTGTGCACGCTCCTCCCATACCCATCCTCCACTACATTTAAGATAGAACTCACTCAAATACAAATTTTTACTTTTACGGCCCTATTTAAGGGCTTAAATTCCACAGGGGGGGGGGACCCAACGCCCCTTCAACACCCAGCAGCCCCAAATGGTAGTGGATCAAAATTTCAAGTCAGCCAATTTAGTCGTAACAATCGGAAGGTTCATTAACATTCCTTCGGTATATAATGGTTTTGGTAATCGTAATCCTAGGGACAAGGGATCTATTTTATGCAAATTGGGCATATAAAACATAGGTTTCATTTATACATCTCACAGTCAATACAATAATGTTGGCTCAGTGAAGAGCTATGTTAAGTTTTTTTACTCAGTGGATTGTTATAGATAGGCCTACATGGGAGACGGTGCATTTTGTTAGAAATTAAAAATTCTGATCACATGAACCTTCTCCATTCTCTGGGCTCCTGGTTGCGATTGCATCCCAACAATACAACCAAATACATTATTTAAATCAAAAACATTCGAAGGGCTGAAAAATGTGCTTCGAGTGCGGACACGATCTGTGCAGCTCTGGTGGCAAGGGTTCTAAACTATGTATATAGTCCATCATGGTTGCAGCGGCAGCTGCAACCTAGGAAAGAGGGAACCACAGCCCATAGTAATCAAAAGTTGAAAAACGTTTTTTCAACAAAATTGTCTAGTGAGAAAAAATTGTCATCTGACACTGAATCAGGAATGGTAACAATTGTTTCTGTTAATCTTAGAAGCAAAAGTTTATTGTGAAAAGAAATTTATGGTGATTTCGAAAAAGAGCCTTAAACCTCTTGAAAATGGCGTCAAATCGAAATAAAAAGTGCACCATTGGAATCAGCATGGTCCAAAACCCATTTAAGGATAATTAAAGTCCCCCACCTAGAACACCAAGGAAAATGACTTTTTTTGCATGGGTAGCGCGTAGCACTGATCTGTCTTCCTTTTTTTTCTAGGAGGGCTAGGGGGTAACCAGAGCACCATAGAGAGGTTTGTAATAGCTCATTATAAAGGGAATTAAATTTGTAAGTGCCCTTTTTAAGTGACCAAAAAGATTGGAGGGAAAATAGCCCCCCTCCCTCCATGCCCCCTCCCCCCAAACTAGTCCTATAAAAATTTTGACATACCGATTTTGTTTCACATAGTTCAAAAGTGCAATATATATGGTTTTGATGATGATATGGCCCTCCATAGTCCCTGGGAAGGGCTGTATGGGGTATCGGGTATATTGATATCGCAATTAACGGTATCGGGCGTATTGGTATCGCTTGTATCGTATCGGGAATATCGGTTTCGGTGTCTGTTGCTGTTGTTTTTTTCAGTCATTTTCTAGGCTCGTTTTTTAAAGCATGTCCCGGCAAGGTATCATGGTTGCAGTGGCAGTGCAACCTAGTAAAGAGCGAACCACAGCCCATAGTAACCAAAAGTTAAAAAACGCGTTTTGAAAAAAAAATGCCTAGTGAAAAAAAATTCCCATCGGATACTGACAGAGGAATATTAACTATTATTTCGGTTCGTCTTAAAAGTAAAAGTCTATTGCGAAAAGAAATTTATAGTGATTTCGAAAAAAAGCCTCAAACCTCTCGAAAATGGAGCCAGATCAAAATGAACAGTGTAGTATTAGAATCAGAATGGTCGAAAACCTTAAGATGAGACATTAAATCCCGCCTACATGAACGACAAGTAGAATATCTTTTTTTGCATCGGTAGCACTGATCCGTCTCCCGTTTTTTTGTCGTTGTTTTTTTCTTTCTTTTTATTCAATATGCCGAGCGGGCTACCAGATCATCTCAGAGACATTATTAATGGCTCATTAAAAAGTTATTTATCATATACACATGCTTTTTATAAATTATGCCATCTTCAAGTTCCATATGGTACTAAATGGCACTTTTTGTGCTATCTCTCAAGCGTTGCCACTAGTAGGCTACCAGAACATCGTAAAAAGATCTTTAGTAACTCATATAAAAGATTTTCCACATATCAACATCTTTCGTATTAATTAAACCATCATCAAGTTCAAAATAGTACTAAAAACGACACTTTTGGTGTCGTGTCTCAAGTGGAAAAGCTGGGGCTATTTGGCTAGCATAACTTATAAAAGTGATGTTTAATGACTCATTTGGAAACTATTGCTCTTATATAGCTGTTTTTTTTCAATTTTACACTCACAATTGAGAAATTGTACTGAAAACAAAACTTATGGTGCCACTTCTCAAGTGGAAAAGCTCTGAAGTACAAAACAGGTATCATTGTAAGAGTTATGTTCCAAAACCCTTAACTGGAGGTTCACAAGAAACCCTCCCGTACACACCCCTCCAAGCCCCCTTAGTAAGTTTCATAATCGGCTGCTCATCAGTAAGCTACTGAAACATTAACAGGCTATCACACCGTCGTACATAGATATTTAACGGCTCAATTATAAGCTATCGCTTATATTTACTAGGTTTTTAATAATTCTACCATCTATCATATTTCACAGATTTTAATGCTAACTAGTTTCTGAGGAGAATTTGCAATGAACTCTTTGTCATGGTTGAAGCATTAGCTGCAACCTAGTAAAGAGCAAACCACAGCTTATAGTAACTAAAAGTTAAAAATGTTAAAAGGCCTGTGTGCAAGTGCCATATGGCACGAAAAAAGGCACTTTATGCCGTTTCTTGATGAGTGTGGTTAGCAGACAACCAGAACATCTTACATAAATTTTTTATCGCTCATATAAAAAATGATGCTCATATATACGTTCTTCTTATAAGTTTCACCATCTGTAAGTTTCAAATAGCACTAAAAAAGACGCTTTTGGTGCCATGTCTCAAGTTGAAAAGCTAGGGCGAGTGAGCTACTAGAACTTTTTTGAGTGATGTTTAATGACTCATTTGAAAACTTTTGCTCATATCTACGTGCTTTTTATTAATTCTACCATTCGTAAGTGAGATATAGCACTGAAGACAACATTTTGGTGCCAATTCTTAAGTGGAAAATCTTGGAAGCATAAAACGGTATCACTGCAATAATTATGGTCCAAAACCCTTAACTAGAGGTTTGCAAGAACACCTCCTGCAACTTCCTCCTCCTGCCCCCCTTAATAAGCTTCACAGTTAAAGTCCTACAAGCTGTGTTGCCAGATGGTGCGCATTTGCGCCATTTGGGCGCTTTTTTGAGGCGGCTGCGCTTTAAATTTGTAAGGTGTGCGCATTGCGCCACATTTGCGCATTTTCGGAAATTTCGGCGCAAATTGGGCGATTTTTGGCCTCCGCATGAAAAAATCGGGATTTTTAGGTACCTCATAGTTATTTTATGTCGAGAAATATAGAGGGTGACGTTCGAAATCTTAATCGCGCGAAACTTCAAATTACAGTAGCATGGTTAGCGGATAGAGACCTGTAAAACCAAAAATGGGAAAGTGGGCAAATTTCCAGAAAACATACAGGAAAGAGTGGGAAAAGCAGGCTGAGCTGAAAGATTGGCTGAAGCCTGTAGACAGTGACCCAACTTCAGCATACTGCCCTGTCTGCAAGTCCACCCTGAGGGCTCACTTGGCTGATCTCAAGCGCCATGCAGAAGGGATTTAGCACAAAGCTGAAATGAGAAAATTGCTGCCACCTGATAGGACACCTACACTTGAGCGAGTTGGTAAGCACACTGTAGTTAGCAGCATTGTTAATTGTACAGTATAGAAGCCCCCTTTGAACATGATGTCATTTCTAAGTTTGTTTTTTGTGATTCTTTAGGTAGGTGTGGTCTCTGTAATGCTGTGCTGATAGTGATGAAATCAATAGGAAGCCCCTTCTATTTCCCATGTGTTTTCCTCAGTCTAGCAGGCCAGCCCTTTTCCATGCACCCCAGATAAACCACACTGCACCATGAGAAAAATAGATGGGCTTTGTTATTTGTTCATAACTGTTTTTGCAAATAGAGTTTGTTTACATTGCATAAGGTCACAAAATAAATGCGAGGAGGAGGGGCACTTTTGGTTACAACTATCCACCATGCCAGCTAGTAAGTAACTACTGTAGATATGAGAGTAGAGATAGAATGATGCGTGTACCCTACTCAGCTTTTACATATACCCTATATGAGAAAATGTATTAGTATGCTATGGAGTTTGAGCATATACAGAGGTTTGTGCATGGTGCTTGGAAAAGGGCTAGTGTACTAGACAGGCAGTGCCAGTAACCATATTGATTTGTAAGGAGAAAAATAATGGTTCAGCATTTAGAAAAAAAGAAAAAAATGGGGTAAAATTTGATTATAGCAGCTACTCCAGTTCACCCATTTTAAGTCCAATTGCTATGCTTTTTTGGCTGAGATGTTGCCAACACCTCCTATAAAGGTTGTCCCCCTTTTTACTTTTTCGTTTTTTCTTTTTTTTTGGCATAAAGTAGAGGAGTGTTTGAAGATTTTGAAATTGACGAAAGAAAGGCAAGGTTGAACTATCAGAAGCAACATGTAATGCACATACACAGAAATGCTTAAATTGCGACTTACCCCTGATCTACTTCAAACCCTCCCCTACTTTACAGAAAAAAAGGAAAATCAAAAAAGTAAAGAGGGGGACAACCTTTACATAAGGTGTAGCTAACATCTCAGCAAAAAGAATTATCAAAATTGGGCTACAAATGCATGAACTGGAGCGGCTGCTATAGTAAAATTTTACCAAAAGTGGACACTGCCAAATGGTTTTGGTGTAGTGAAATACTGAACCTAAAAAGGAATCATCAGAATTGACCTAGAAATCTGGATGGGCATCCATGCTACATAATTATTGCAGCATCTAGTGGTAGATTTGAAGATCTTGTACAGGTATGTTCTAAACTGTCAGTCTAGTCACAGTGGACATAATGGACCTTATTCTGGTGCAATTAGTCATTTCATGCAAATATATTGGCTGGCTCTACATTTAACAGTTGTACTAAAAATACCTAAAACTGGCAATGTTGATTTTCCTTCTTTAAGTCTGGCCTTAAAAACGCTTACAGTGCTTTCCACCCTAATATTTACAAGCCATTTAGTAAACTTCTCCAAAACTATCAGTCCCTAGTACTCACCCTTTCCCGGACAGACAATTACTGTCCAATCTAACAGTTGTATGATGTTTAGATATCGTGTTATAGTTGCTGAAATTGTTCTTTCCATGCAAAGCAAAATATGAGCTAGAACTTGCAATAAAATAGTACGGTTTGTAATTCGACAATGCAGTGTACTATTACGTCTATGTTTGATGTTCAGAGGTAAAACTAATTGCTTAAAATGGTGAAATGACTCTACCTTAGTGGTGCAATGATAAACCTTCTTGCATAAGTTCTTATCATTCTACTTTAGTGGTAACTGTTGCAGGCCTGTAAATGGTGGGGGGGGGCCTGATTTTGATATTTTATTCATTTTTAGCACAGTTTTTCGGTCACGATGGCACGAAAGGGTTCCTAGCCTGTTAGTCATGACAGAATTGTCAGGAGACTGGAAAAATTGCTAAGAAGGGCCAGAAATGCCTACAAAATCTGTTTTCGGTAAAAAATTATCATTCACATGCTCATTTTAGTGCTAAAATAGCTGAAATCAGCAAAAAAAAGCCAAAAATGTGTGGCCTTCGGCTGAGGTTTTTTTAGTGTTGGAAAATACTGAACTAAAAGATAGAGAAGTACAAAAAAATCGGCCTTTGGCCGAAACTGTGGTAAACGTTTCTTGACCCCCCCCCCACCAGGGTTTGGTGTAATGACGGGCCTGGCCTTTTGTCTTAGCCTACTATCTAATAAAATAAGATCCAAACCTCACAGCTTTTTTTTTCATGTTTTGTTGCAAAAACGAGTGCGTCCAAGAAGGCAGAGCGGCAATAGCGTGTCATATCGCCTGTCATTCATCAACATGTAGTGTAGACTACCTTAAATATTTGATGAAGCAGAAGTTGAAGGGCTGTGAGGAACTGCGTCTTCATAGAACTAAATGCAGTATGCTCATTAAAAACGTGATAGCCCCAGAAATGCCGTCTGAGATAATAGCTGATGTTGGTGGAAACGAGTATCCGTTGTTTCTGGACGAATCAACAGACGTGTCAGTCTCGAAATATATGGCTGTGTGCATTAGGTATCAGTCAGCAAAACTGAAAGTGATCAATACTGCTTTCCTGGGTCAAGTTCAGGTTGTGAGCACAACTGCTGTAGCTGTGGTAGATGCCCTGTGTGACTTTCTCGCCAAAATAGGGATCCAAATCAAGAAATGTGTGGGACTAGGTAGTGACGTGGCAAGCAACATGGTGGGCATTCATAATTCGGTGTACACGCGACTTTGTAAGAAATCGGGTAACCCAGACCTTGTACTATTCAAGTGTATCTGTCATTCTCTTCATCTTTGTACCGCAAAAGCTGGTTTAGAGCTACCTACATCGATTGATTACATGCTACAGCAAACCTATACATGGTTTTCAATGAGCCCAATACCTAGAACTGCATATCAGCAAGTTTATGCCCTCCTAAATGACAGAGCTAAAGGCCGTGGTATGGTTCAGCTTGCGGCTACTTGATGGCTTTCACGATATGGGGTAGTAGAAACGGTGCTAAGTTCTAATCTAGAACTATCTTCACATTTTGAGCGAGCTAGCCTCACTGAACGGTGCTATGCGGCCAGAGTTCTGAACGACATGTATAAAGACGAAGCAAGTAAATTGTACTTACTGTTTTTGAAGCCGATTCTGAAGGAGTTTCAGAAAACCAACTTGCTATTCCAAAAGACTTCCGCTGACCATTTATGCCTTCTACAAGAGCTCGAGCCATTTGTGCTTACCTTACTAAGGCGATTCCTATGGAGAAATAGTGTATCAATTGAAGTCAGTCTCGAATCTGGCCTCGAATCGATTTACCTGCCGGTTGGCGAAGTTGACTTCGGATACGAATTCCAAACTGCCCTTGATAACTTGTAAAAGTCGATTTCTGAAAAGGATGAAATCCTTCGGCGCTGCCATAACTTCCTGAAAGTAGTAGCTTCCGAGGCACTGAAAAGGTTGCCCCCTAATCTCGCCCTCTTAAAGAAAATCAAAGTCTTCTCTCCACAAATATGTCTCAACGGCATTACGAGGCCACGCTTCCAAGAGCTGCCACTTTCTCTTCTTAAAGGGCGTGAATTGAGTCAACTAGAAAATCAGTGGCGAAATTTGCTTCAGGTTAACTGGGTCAAAATATTCAAGGGGGAGTTGCTGGTGAGTGCGGAAGTGTTCTGGTTCGGTGTTGGTGACTACAAAGACATGTTGAATCGAAAGCCTTTCTTCGATATTGCCCAAGCAGCACTTTCAGTTCTTAGCATGCCAATCAGCAACGCCGTAGTCGAGCGAGTGTTTTCGGTCATGAATGTGGTAAAACACAAAATTCGAAACAGGATGCAGCTGAAGATTCTGAACTCTGTTGTGACCATTTGACTTTGGCTGAATTGCCAAACCAAGTGCTGCAAGGATCTTGATCCCACGCCTGCTATGTTAAACCGATTTACAAGTGATATGTATAATGATATCCTAGAATCACCTGAAGAAGACGAAGATGAAGACGACAGTTATCAGGAAGTTCTGTGTGATATAGAGGAAGGGTTTGCTGCGTTCTAAAATGCTCACTTTCTTGTTTTCTTTTTGTGTTCTTGAAGTTAATAGCTGATCTCGATGGCTAGTCCATAGCAAATAACGTTTAAATAAAAAATAGATGCAAAAACTCTGTTTACAGCACAATATATTAGTGGGAAAAGATCATTATAAGCTACTGGTGCTGCTAGAAGATGGGATTTGTTAAATAGACTATGGGCTCACGTGTGTACATTTAAATTTTCCTTTGAATCTCTCATTGGCTGTTGACCTTTCAGACCTAAAAATCGAGCTATAAGAAAGAGGCCTTCTCTGTCTCTACGGTTAGTGGATATAAACGTGCAATGACGTCGTAGATTTGCGGAAACCCCTAACAACTGTCCGGATTGTGGTGTGCTCCCCCCGAACAAATGTGCTGAAAAGCAGTAATAACGGCGGCCGTGTTTTTTTTTTTTTATTTTACTCGGTTCCTCTTATAGTCCGAACTTGCATTTTCGAAAGAGTTCTCCCACCTCACATACTTTAAAAAGACAAAGCGGCAGCTATTGGGAGCTTGGAGCTTTGGGAGCTTTGGTTTCCTATACAAAAAATAGCAGAAGACGCGAAAATGCGCCGAAGGCGCATTTTTGTTTCTCTGGCTGCGCGATCTTGTGTCAAGCATCTGGCAACACTGCCTACAAGCATCAATATATTAAATTACATTATTAGAGACGTGGTTCTAGACAGCAAACCTTATTGATTATGTTATAGTAAACCGAAGACTGGCAGGATCAATACAAGATACTAGGGTATATAGGAGTGCTGTTATTGATGTTAAGAGTAAAGATCACCATCTAGTAGTTTCAAGGGTTAATTTAAAGCTCAAATTTCGGAAGGGTAATTACCTCCCCGGAAGTTATGATGTTAGTAGACTCCAGGATGAGAATTTGAGAGAAACTTTCCAGAAACAGTTGAATGCTAAATTGGAGAGTTTAAAATTTGATAATGTGGAAGATAGTTGGAATCATTTTAGAAATATAATTTGTGAAATTGCGGAAGGTGTCTTAGGGAAGAAAGCTAGAACTGCAGCTAAGAATATTAGTGAAAAAGCTTTATGTTTAATAGAAAGGAGAAAGGAGTTGTACAAGAATTATCTGAGTGATAGATCACATGAAAACAAAAGAAATGTAAAGAAAGTGGAGAAAGCATTGAAATATGAACTAAGGAGGTGTGAAGTGGAGGCCATGGATAAAATTGCCGAGGATTTAGAAGATGCAGCTAGACGGCATAATAGTAAAATATTGTACTGGCACGTTAATAAATTGAGAGGTATCAGTCAATCCGGACTTGTCCCAGCTAAAGATAGGAAAGGGGTGGCAATTAGCGATAAGGAAAAATCTAAAGCGAGATGGGCCGAACATTTTGAGAATTTGCTTAACCGAGATAGAGTTGCAGGAAAAAATATAGAGGAAAATGAGAAAGTTTGTGATTCCTTGGATGTGAAGGAAGATTTGTTTTGTGAGGAGGAATTAGCGACAGTACTAAAAGGATTAAAGAATAATTAGGCTCCAGGTGCTGATAGGGTAGTAAATGAGTTTCTTAAATATGGTGGCTCTGAGGTTCGAAATAAGTTATTGAAGATTATGAATATGATTTTTGAAAAAAGGGGAAGTACCTAACGATTTTAGGAAAACTTTAATCAAGCCACTTTATAAGAAAGGTGATAAGAGTGAGTGTGGTAATTATAGAGGTATTAGTCTGGTATCTGTAGGTAGCAAATTACTTTGTAATATGATAATTTATATACTGAGAGATGCCGTAGACAGTTTTAAGAGAAGAACAGTGCGGTTTTAGAAAAGGTAGTTGATATGTTGACCAAATTTTCACTCTTAGGTTAATAATTGAGAATTGCCTAAGTTTTCAAACACCTTTGGTCCTCAGTTTTATAGATTATGAGCAAGCGTTCGATTCTGTTGATAGAAGGGCTTTAGTAAAGGTTTTATCCTTGTATGGTATACCAGACAAATACATTAAAGTGATTAGTGCTATGTAGGAGAATAATATTGCTGCAGTTAAGGTAGGAAATGAGGTTAGCAGCTGGTTTGGTATTAAATCAGGAGTTAAGCAGGGTTGTGTTCTATCCCCTTTTATATGGATTATTTTGATGGACTTTGTTTTAAGGAGCACAGGAAAGGCAATGGGAGACCACGGAATCAAATGGGGAGGAAAAAGTCTCCTGTACTTGGATTATTCTGATGATTTAAGCATCCTAGATGAAAGTGTGAGCAGAATGAATGAAGTTTTAGAGGTTTTGCGAGTTCAGGGTGCTAGTATTGGATTTAAAATTACTGTTAGGAAGACCAAGTCACTAAGGCTAGAAATAAGCGAAGATAAAAAGGTGACGTTAGGTAATGAAAAGATTGATCAGGTGGGCAGATTCACTTACCTTGGTAGCATTATTAGTAAAGACGGTGGGAGCAGTGAAGATGTTAAAAGTAGAATAGCCAAGGCTCAGGGTGTTTTCACAGTTAAAAAAAGTTTGGAAGAATAGGAAGATAAGTCTGCAAACCAAGATTAGAATATTAGAAGCTACAGTGATGACAGTGGTCAAATATGGCTCTGAAGCATGGACGGTCCGAAAAGTGGATGAAGATTTGCTAGGTGTTTTCCAGAGAAATTGCTTAAGGATTGTTCAGGGTACCCGGCTGACTGGCCGTATTTCAAACAATAGGCTATACGAAAAATGTGGTTCAATGCCGCTTTCTAGGTCTATAATGAAAGAAAGGTTGAGGTGGTTAGGGCATGTTGTGCGGATGAAGAATGACAGATTGCCGAAGATTGTTCTTTTCGGCCAACCATCTAGGGCTAAACGAAAAGCAGGTCGTCCGCGTCTGGGGTTGGAGGACGTCATAAAGAAAAGTTTAAAGGACATGGGAACTTCGTGTGTGGGGGTAAAAAGGGAGGCTTTGAATAGATTGGGGTGGAGGAGGAGCGTGCGTAGCTGTGTTGGCCTCAGGCGGCTTGGTGCTGCGATGAGTTGTTAGTAGTAGTAGTAGTAGTTCTGTCAGTACTAGACTTCAAATTAGATTATCATGCGTTCGATTGATGCACTCATTTTTTAAGCCATATCCCAGGAAGGCAGATTTTAAACCTATTACTCACATATACGTGCCTTTTATCAATGTTACCATCCAAAAGTGCCATATAGCACTGAAAAGGGCACTTTTGGTACCACTTCCTAGTGGAAGAGTTTGGAAGCATACAACAGTACCTTTGCAATAATTTTGGTCCAAAGCCCTTAACTAGAGGTTTATAAGACCCCCTCACATATGCTCCCCCTCCAAATCCTCTTAGTAAGTATCATAAATCCCCTAGTCATATTAAAAGTAAAAGATTATTGCGAAAACAAATTAACTAAAACTAAAAACTTTTCAACTAAATATCTGCCAAAAATTAAGCTTGATTGATCAGTAGTTTTGAATTGAACCTTCAAACTTCACTCTATGATGCAGCCTGTGTGCTAGTTCTAGTGGCGGTGATTGAGGGGAAGGGACGTCCTTGCCCCCTTAATTTTTGCTCTTGCCCAGGTTTTGAAATCACCTTTTTTTGGTCATTTCATTGGAAAAGGCACTTGTTTCATTTAAAAAAAGCTGGGGAAACAACCGAAAGGACACTTTGTGGGAATGTGCTATCAAGTCAAATTTATAAGAAGCGATTAATTATAAATATGAGCTTTTATATGAGTCCTTAAACAGCTTTCTTTTGTTATACTAGCCATCTAGTTTCTGCTAGACAGTAGGTGATTTATAAAGCCCTGTCTTCATTATGGCTTTCTCAGGCAAAGTTGGCAGAGTAAAAACAGCTTTTTGCTCATCGAAAAACAAACATTCCTGAAAAACATGTATTGTTTTTGATGTATGGATGATGAGCTTTACGTTATAAACTGAAAGTTTTTCTTAGCTGTCAAGGTTGTTTGCAGTATTTTGTAGAGGTGTCTTATCTCCCCTAGATCGGTGATAATTAGAAATTATATTAAAAATAAGTGTTCAACTGAAACTAGGAAGTGACATTAAAACTTAAAACGAACATGGATTATTCCGTACAAATAAGTAAGATCACGGCAGCGTTGTTTCTACATTAAATTTTAATCAAAAAACGAACAAAGATTAACTTAAAAAAACAAAGTTTTACCGAGGGAAGTAAAGAGCGAAGTTGAAACTTAAAACGGACAAAAATTATTGCTTCACAGCCTATCTAATATATATCAATTAAACTAATACAAATACGCCAAACTAATTATGTTTCACTGTGTTTCTAGGATTATAGAAAACTAGCGATTTACTGAAAACACAAAAATCAAGCATTAAAAACAGGAATATTGATTTGTGAGTGAAAAGTGAGTATGAAGCCTGACAACAATAAACTAATCTATAAAGCTTTTCATAGTTTTACATCAGTTGTGACATCAGTAACTTTCCATATACGTACAATTGAAATTGTCCTAAGAACATATGCGTAAAATTTTAAATTTTTTTAATAACCGCTAAGTCATTGAAAAGCATACATAAATATTGGATTTACTTATTAGTTAGCGCTTTGGTATAATATTCAATAGTGCTATAAGCTATAATACCAATAGTGATTAATAAACAATCTTCGAATGCAAGAAATATGCTTTAGTATTGCTTGAAATGAAGATCAAATAAGACATAAGATGAACTGTGAAAATGTGGTTATTTGTCTTTATACAAAAGTGAATTTCAAGCTACTATACAAATTCTAAAGCTAGTCTATAGTCCTAATCCTAATGCTATCAAGATGGCTTTACTTCGAACTTGTCTACAAAGTAATCATGATTGTTATTTTTAAAGCCAAAACGGCAGCCAGGCATTGAAATGAGCCATCGTGCAGAAGTGATACCAAATTAAACGAGAAAAAATAAAATAAAGCAACAATACTAAAATGAATTGTTATTTATCTTAAAAGGGATTGATCCCAAAAAAGATTGGTAATATTTTTATTTTGTAAAAAGTGTCCTTATTTGGTTTGCTTTTACTGTACCAAAACTCATATATTATTTTATTTTTTCAGTAAAGCGCTAGTTTTCTATAATCCTAGAAACACAGGGAAACATAATTAGTTGGTTTATTTGTACTAGTTTGATCGATCTATATTAAATAGGCTGTGAAGCACTGATTTTTGTCCGTTTTAAGTTTCAACTTCGCTCTTTACTTCTCTTGGAAAAACTTAGTTTTTTTTAAATTAATTCAAAACAGAGGCTTGCAGCAACATTAGCTTATACAAAATTGTAAAACAAGAGACAATACAATGAACAACGAAGACAAACTTAAAGAAAAACATAAATTAATGAAATAAAAGATTTTTACCATCCTCAGGCCCTTCAAAAGTGTACTCTCATTTGCAATTTTTTGAAAACTAAACACATTGCTTGAATTGATTTATGTTTAACAGTCATTTCTTATAGCCAAGAAATGAATAAATTCAAAAGAAAGAAACTATTTGTGAAATATATATTACAAATCAAACAGTTCGTGGTAACGAACTGTAAGTAAGGAGCGACCCGGCTCAATGGTAACCGAAACTCAAGAAAACGGGATTTTGATATCAATAGATACATCAAAAAAATCAGATTTTAAAGCTGATTTCAAATATATAAGTTTCATCAAATTTAGACTAACCCATCAAAAGTTACGCGCCTGAGAAAATTTGGCTGATTTTCGAAAAAAGGGGGAAAGACCCCCTAAAAGTTATAGCCCTTAATGAAAATCCCACCATCATATTCAGCGTATCAGAGAACCCTAATTTAGAGGTTTCAAGATCCTATCTGCAAAAATGTGGAATTTTGCATTTTTTGCCAGAAGAAAGATCACCGATGCGTGTTTATTTTTTTTTATTATTATTTTTTTTTATTTTTTTTTTCCAGGGGTGATCGTATTGACCCAGTGGTCTTAGAATATCGTGGGAGGGCTCATTGGAACGGAAATTAAAATTTATAGCGCCCTTTTTAATTGACCAAAAAAATGGAGGGCAACTAGGCCCCCTCCCACGCTCATTTTTTCCAAAGTCACCCGATAAAAATTTTGAGATAGCCATTTTTTTCAGCATGGTCAAAAACATGATAACTATGTCTTTCAAGATGACTTAATCCCCCCCCCCCCCAATTCCTCGGGGGGAGGGCTGAAAGTTATGAACTTTACCCAATGTTAACATATAGTTTTGGTTATTGGGAAGTATACAGACGTTTTCAGGGGGGATTTTTTCTGGTAGTGAGGGTGGGGGGGACCGGGTTCGGGGGTTATATGGGAGGATCTTTCCATGAAGGAAGTTTTCATGGGGGAAAGGACATTGCTATGAAGGGGACGCCGTATTTCCCAGCATTATTTGAAAAAAAAAGATCAGAAATTAAATTAAAAAAAAACAAATTTTTCAGCTGAAAGTAAGCAGCAACATCAAAACTTAAAACGAACAGAAAATATTAAGTATATGATTGGGTTCACCACCTAGGCAATACCTCGCTCTTTAAGCCAAAGATTTTTTAGTACTTTCATAAGAGCTATTTATTCTAATTACCGGCCTTTGTGATTAAGGGGTCATTTTTAAAGAATTGGAACAAAATTCGAACTTTCGAGATTTTTTTCGATTAATCCTATTCTTAGGCCCATTTACAATATTCTACTTTTTACATTTTTCTTTTGCCTCAATTCCCACAAATGCCCCTCGTAAGTGCTTCGGGTTATTTAGTGGTGGACAGTACTACTATTTTTGGAAATTAGGCACCACAAAATCTAGCTATTGATGTTCCATATTACTCAGAGCCTCGCTAAATGGTTCTGATTATGTTTACGACAGAGATGAAAAAAGTGAAAAAAAATCCCTTTAGAACTTGAATTCATCCTAAACTAAAGACCAAATTATCAAAATACTAGTCAGAATAATTCTTGTTACAGTTGGTTTCTGGGCACCTTTTTCTTTGTTAAATCGAACTGTTAGTTTTTAATTTGTTATTGTTAGTTAGTTAGTGTTAATGTTATTTAGTTTTATTGTTATATTAGCTAGTGTAGTATGTTATTGTTAGTTGTTATTTAGTGTTAATTTTCTTGGGAATACTTGGGAGTATATCTTTTTTTCTGAACTATCTTCTTCTCAGTACAAGTAAGCAGGGACCCAGTTAGAGAAAAATAATGTGTTTACCGCAAATGGGTGAAAACTCATCCTCCATACTTTAATGTACAAAATCCAAGGAAGAAATTTATTGAGAATTGTGTACAAACTTAGGCTCTAGCAAGGCCGTACCCAGAGGGGGGGTTAGGGGGATTTGAACCCCTCTCCAAATATTTTCTTGACTTGTAAAAACGTAACAAAATGGATATAAACAAATTTTGTATGGCTTTTTGAGGATTTTTTTGTGTACCCCCTTCCGAGGGGCTAATATCTGACCGTCGCGGGTGTCCCTTCCATGGTGCCTCCGGCTGTGCCTCCATGCCTCCAGAAAACCTGAAACAGCGTGTTCCTGGAAGCGAAGGAACACAGTTTTATCTTTGACATGTGGAAAGCGTACGGCGCATTTTTTACGACGGCAAACTTTCTCCTCTTGAGAGGTTATCTTTACTTGGTCGTTTTGTTTACTGCGTTCGACATTGGAGATCCTGGGTCCTAAAAAGTGGACATTATGCTTTGAACGAGGATTTTATTACCACAAACCTTTACCATTGCCTAGAGATAAATAGGCATTCCCTAGTGCTTCTCATTCGTCGATTCAAACGGCTTGGGCTCGAACGTCTTTTCAAACTCTCCGACATGAATAGCCAACCGTTTGAAGATTTTTTTAGATCAAATTCGCACTTACAGTACTCAAACCAACACTTAGAGTACTGTAATAAACTTTTCGTTCCTCCAACTTCTACATCGAATTCGTCGATATGAAAGTATAGTGGAATTTTAAGCTCAATATTCTAATGAACAGTTGTCCTTGCCCAAGGCCAAGCGAGTTAGATCCATTGGTGTTGTGTCTGTCAGTTCCGATTTTTCTTTGCCCGGGGATGATGAAATCAAGCT
Source organism: Artemia sp. Qi Xiang Cuo (assembly GCF_049724085.1). Lineage (NCBI taxonomy): Eukaryota > Metazoa > Arthropoda > Branchiopoda > Anostraca > Artemiidae > Artemia > Artemia sp. Qi Xiang Cuo. The sequence goes on along the minus strand of NW_028300416.1, from coordinate 576,178 downwards.
CGAGCTAGGGCGAGCTCCTATTAAAAGCCAGCGAATAATGAAAACCTTGATACCCGACGACCTACTTTCTGCTTTCGGTCACCAAGTGCTGAATTTCGTCTTTCTGTGCATCACGACACTGACTCAGACGATGACTCAGAGGAAAATACTCTGTCCGATAAGCAGGAAAAGGCTTCCGCGACTGACACTGAATCGGGCTCGGAAAGTGACGGCATCTTTGAAGATTTGCCAGTGATTTCTCACTGTGTGAAACACCAAGTTGAGAAAAATTGGGTTAGTGAGCCTGTGACGAACATGAAGAATTCTAGGTTTTGTCTTGTCAAGACTTCTGACGGCTCCATAACGCCACATGAAAGCACACTACCATTTAACTTTTTTCCTGCCAAATATCTATCGCTCCCCCCGTTCCAGGGTGTCCTTCCCCCTCTAGGAGACGCTTACCCGGTGGCATTTTTACTTCAATTTCTTAAAATGCATATCCTTCAATTTTCACTAATACGAATTCGAATTTTAAAGGTGGTCTTCCAAAAGGCTTACTCTTACAACTTTAAAATTTTTTAACACAAAAAAAACTGTTTGCTCTCCCGTAGATTGGGTGTCCTCCGTCCACAAGAAACCCATTCTTGCTGTGGCACTTTTTTACTTCTTTTTTTTTCTTTTTTTTCAGCCCTTTTTACGACCAACCTTAATCAACAAAAAAAAACAAAATACAACCAGCCCATCAATCGAAAGACAAAAATAACCTTAATACCGACGTGCACGAGGGCACAGAACTAAACAGAATCTTGAATCATTTCTCCTACGGACGAGGAGGCCACCCACGGCGGGGCTGGTCCTTCCAGCTAAAATGCGTGTGCCCCTCGTGCCCCATTCCCTTGAGTTCTTGATATAATTTTATGAGTCTCGAATGCATTCCGAGATCTAGGGCAGCGGAAGCGATGAATACCATCGGAAAACTGGTTATGCTCAGTAGAAGACTTAGTAGTAGAAGACTTAGTGTTTATACTTGTGCTAACCGAGCTTAGTTTGATTTACTGAAGCTCATTTGTCCAGTGTCTTAGGGTTGTCATTTGAACTGTGATTATCGAGATGATTACTGAAACGTACCAATAAATATCTGAGAAACTAGTTATTTTTTTTTAGTTGGTTGCTTTACTTAGCGCTTTTTATAACTCGGTAGTAACAGTTTTTCTGACTGTTGCTTTACAGTTTTCTCTTCAAATACCCAAAGGCCTGGGTTTAATACCAAGAAAGTTGGCTTTTAAGTACATTCGGGAAAAAGGGATCTGTGTTTCTTCCGGATTCTTTCGTGTCAAAGCAGCAGAATCCTTTTTTTTTTTAGTACAATTAAGAATCCGAGATCCAATGGTGCGTCTTGACACAGCCACTAAACAGAAAAGCAGGTATGATAAAAGGAAAAGGGACAAGTGAAGACGTGATAAAAGGCTACTTTTACCGCTGGTCAAGTCATATTGAATAGGGCTGCGAAGCGTGACACCAATTCTCGGGCGGGAAATTCAAATAACGATGAAATGTGGATGCGTAGACACGTTTTTTCGGAACTTTGGCGAATTGTTTTGGCCTAAAATATTTGTCGTAGATCCTACTAATCCACCAGAACGTTTTCACGTCGAAATAATACTAGGAATATTGACAATCAGTTGTTAGTTACAACTAGAAACCTCGCTTCACGGTACTTTGAATTTCGCACCTTGCTTTTTACGTCATCACCGCGCAGCCCTATGTTGTATAACTTAAAAACCGTGTTCCGGGATTTTTTTTGAAATTTCGAGATTTTTTTTTTGAAGAAAAATCGGAATATTATTTTTGAGCTGGTGGCAACGCTGCATGTGTAATAGAAAAAGTGACACCATCAGTGCCATTGTAGGGTTATCTAGTTTTTGCATGGATATCAACAACTTGCAGTCCTCCGTTCTTCTTCTTTAGGTACATATCAGTTGTTTTCAGTCTTGGGGGTTCTTTTCCTTGCCAGATAAACCCGTAAATGATTTTTTCCAAGGTTTAAAAGATCACTTTTGAAGATTCTGAAATATTCGACGTATACTAAATAAGAGGCAAGCTGTATATAATTACATATTGCGCCCTTTGATATACGCATCCGGTGTGCCCTCGTGTCTCATGCCTCCAGTTGTCCCTCAAAACGCCCATTTGTTAACCCCTTCCCCCCCTCCCGAAAAAAATCTTTGAGTAAAACTCCCTCCGAAAAAAAATCCTGGGTACGGCCTTGGGCTCTAGCGATAATAAAGATTTGACTGGTTAGAGTATCTTGTGCATGATGCAATACACTACATTACCCATAGTCCAAAGAGGATTGGAGAATTTCATGACCGCCTGAAGTCCACTAAAATTTAAGTGAAACAGTTGCTATCGGTGGTTTCTACGAGATGGCTCAGCTTTGAAGCACCCATCAGACAGCTGTTAGAAACCTGGAATGCCTTTTTATGGTTTTACGGTACGCAAATTCCTTTTCTTACATCGTCGATGTTAGAAACCTGGAATGCCTTGTTATGGTTTTACGGTACGCAAATTCCTTTTCTTACATCGTCGATGTTTTAATAGACATTCTAAACGCTTGATGTGCTAGCTTACTCTAAAAAATAATGAACACATAACAATGTAATGTTTTTAATGAAATAGTGTTATGTAGAATATTAATACAAAAATATATTATGATACATTATTAATATCAATGATTAACTTTTGACATTTTGAATCTGTTCCATAAAATGGTTCACCGTGTTCTCTCTTTATATTGTAGTTATTGTCTTCTCTTAGTTCGTAATCAGTAGAATAATCATTATTCCATTTTGAATCATACACAATTTTTACTGTTGTCTCATGAACAGGCTCAATATACTTTTCGTCTTTGGTATTATTTGATTCATTGACTGTTTGATCAATGCCAGTAACGTTTGCTGGTGCTTTGTTTTTCATCGTTTCATCTTTATATTCCATAGTGATATTTTCTGACAATACCCTTTTTATTTTTCTGGGCAATTTCACTGTCTATTATCACATTATTTTTACACAGGTAACAGTTTAGGCACGTAGAGAAGATATGGTTTATGATATTAGTAGCAGAGTAGGCCTTTCTTTTCCTCTTTGCTTTCATTTGAATGCTAATACCTAAAAGCCGATGAAAGGTTCTATCAATAGGTAGCATGTTACCTATAGCACTAGCATGAAGATACCCCTCTTCATCAACTATTATTTTTATGTTGGCATTCTCTTTGAGTACTAACATCTCTGGAAATGATACTTTCCCATATCCACCATTTGTATAATTGAATTTTTTTGGTACTCCAAAGAAATTTAATTCCATAGTGTCATGACAACGCACGCATACGTTTCCGATAGTGCTACCACTTGTACTTGTTTCATAGTTCAAATACTTCTCCTTGTCAGCATTCAATGCTACAATAACACTAGCATGTGAACACATTTCTAATATGGGGTCATCCACATGTTCAATATACACTTCATCTTTGCTATTATTTGGTTCATTAATTGTTTGATTAATGGTAGTGAAGTTTGCTGGCACTTTGTTTTTCATTGATTCATCTTTCTAATCCTTAGTGATATTTTCCGCGATTGTCCGTTTTATTTTTCCGTCAATTCCACTGTCTATTACCACATTATTTTTACATAGGTAACAGTTTCGGCACGTAGACAAGATATTGTTTATGAAATTAGTAGAAGAGTATGCATGTCTTCTTTTGATCTTCCGTTGAATGCTAATACCCGAAAGTTGACGATGGGGTGTAACAATAGGTAGCATGTTATCACAAGCACTGGCAAGAAGATGTCCCTCTTCATCAACTATTATTTTTATGTTGGCATTTTCTTTGAGTGCTATCATCTCTGGATATCTCACTCTTGAATATCCACCATAAAAAGAGTTGAATTTTTTTGATAATCAAAAGAAATTAAATTCCTTACTGTCATGACAATGCACACATACATTTCCAATAGTTCTACCATTTTTACTTGTTTCTTAGTTTAAATACTTCTACTTGTAATCATTCAATTCTAAAATAACATTGACATGTGAACACAATTTATTAAAATGCTACATCTTCACTTTTTTAAAAGATATGGCTTATTTGTTTATCGTACTACTGCGTAAAAGATACTGATTTAATACATGCAATAGACTAGGTAGTGTCGATATCCGGACGTGGAATACCAGTGGGAAAGTCAAATTGTGTCTCTGACCAATCACAGAGTACAATTGTTAGAGCCGTAAGCATATTTTGTCATTTTTAGATACGTACACAAAAAACAGTTGAATAATTTCGAAGTTTAAAAAAAATAGTTTGTTTTTATGAAAAAAAAATATTGAATTAGAACCATCAGTCCTCATTTTTATGAGTATCCAAAACTGGACTTAAGTTTCACATTTGAACCAGAGAATTGACCTAAGTTTCACGTTTGAACGAGAGAATTGTATTTTCCATAATTTTCTTACAGGAAACTAGAGTTTATTGTCAAAAACCCTTATTATCTCAGATTCTACATAAATAATTTATTTTTCAATACATACCTGGACTTAAGTTTCACCTATGAACCAACAAATTGTATTTTCCATAATTTTCTTACAAAAAACTAGAGTTTACGGTCAAAAACCCTTATTAGCTTAGATTTTTCACTAGCAATTTGCTCTCCACTTTAACTTCGCTAATACATCCTTCTGCCAATCAACCCATCTTTCCCAAAACACTTTTCAGTCATTTCTTGTTAAAATTTTTTATTTCAACTCATCCCCACGGGTTTTTCGCTAGCATCTCTGCCACCTCTATAACTACGCTAATACATCCTTCTGCCAATTAACCCATCTCCTCCACAACACTTTTCAGTCATTTCTTGTTAAAAAATTTCTATTTTTACTCATTCACACGGGTTTTTCCACATTTGAACCAGAGAATGGACCTAAGTTTCACATTTGAACGAGAGAATTGTATTTTGCATAATTTTCTTACAGGAAACTAGAGTTTATGGTCAAAAACCCTTATTAGCTCAGATTCTACAGAAATAGTTTATTTTTCGATCCATATCTGGAACTTAAGTTTCACCTATGAACCAACGAATTGTATTTTCCATAATTTTCTTACAAAAAACTAGAGTTTACGGTCAAAAACCCCTATTAGCTTAGATTTTTCGCTAGCACCTCGCCCTCCACTTTAAATTCACTAATACATCCTTCTGGCAATCAACCCATCTCCCCCAAAACACTTTTCAGCTATTTCTTGTTAAAAATTTTTATTTCAACTCATCCACACGGGGTTTTCACTAGCAACTTTTTTAATGGGCACCAAGTAAAGAAAAATGACACGTAATCAGACACCCGAGTCTCTCAAACCCTTTAAAGCTCTTTTAAAAGATACAAGAACTACTTATTTAACACAAAAAATTTGTTTTTAATGAGCAATAAGTATAGAAAAATCAAACTGACTAAGGCACCAGAGTGTCTCAAACCCCGTAAAGCACTTTTAAAAGATACAAGAACTACTTATTTAACACAAAAATTGAGTTTTTAATGAGCACCAAGTAAAGAAAAACCACACGGAATCAGGCAATCGAGTCTCTCAAACCCCGTAAAGCTATTTTAAAAGATATAAGAACTACTTAATTAACAAAAAAATTTTGTTTTTAATGGGTACCAAGTAAAGAAAAACCACACGGAAAAACCCTTATAATAGCATAGGAAGGAACATAAGCTCCTGGAATAGCATAGGAAGGGGACATAAACTCTTATAATAGCATGGGGGGGGGCATAAGCACTTAAAAGAGATCGGGATGTAATAGATACACAGACAAATAACCTGGTAGTTCCTATTCATGAAAGCAAATAACATGGGAATTACTATTCGTGCACGCAAATAGAATGGTGCATCTGAAACAAGCAAGCACAATAACGTTAGACTTCCTAAACTTGCACGCACATAGCATGGGGGTTCCTATACATGCAAGCAAATAACATGGGAATTCCTATACATGCAAGCAAATAACATGGGAATTCCTATACACGCAAGCAAATAACATGGGAATTCCTATACACGCAAGCAAAATAACGTGGGAATTCCTATACATGCAAGCAAATAACATGGGAGTTCCTATACATGCAAGCAAATAACATGGGAATTCCTATACATGCAAGTAAATATCATGTGAATTCCTATACACGCAAGCAAATAACATGGGACTTCCTATACTTGCACGCACATAACAGGGGAATTCCTATACATGTAAGTAAATAACAAGGGAATTCCTATACACGCAAGCAAATAACTTGGGAATTCCTATACATGCAAGCAAATAACAAGTGAATTCCTATACACGCAAGCAAATAACATGGGAATTCCTATACAAGAAAGCAAATAACATAGGAATTCCTATACAAGCAAGCAAATAACATGGGAAGTCCCATACACGCAAGCAAATAACAAGGGAATTCCTATCCAAGCAAGAAAATAACCGTGGAATTACTATAAAATCAAGCAAATTACATGTTAAGTACTATAAATTCAATAAAATCCCTTGTTAATTAATTTTCATGCAATAAAATAACATGGGAGTTACTATACAAGCAAGCCAATAACATGGGAATTCCTATACACGCAAGCAAAAAACATAGGAAATCCTATACATGCAATCAAATAACATTGTAATTCATATACACTCATGATAATACCCAGGGTATTTCTATACACGCAATCAAATAACAAGGGAAGTCCTATACATGCAAACATATACCATGGGAATTCCTATACAGGCTAGCAATTAAGAAGGGAATTCCTATACATGCAAGCACATAACATGGGTATTCCTATACATGCAAGCACATAACATTGGAATATCTATACCTGCAAGCAAATAACATGGGAATTCCTATACACGCAAGCAAATAACATAACTATTTCTTTTATTCAAATCCCAACCACAAATCAAGTTATCGTATATTGAACAACCTCTGATTGGCTCATAAAAAATGCCCATGTCAAACGTCCACGTCCACGTCAATTCATTGTGCAATTCTTATCAAAAACAAAAAGCTTTATACCCCTTTTTTCCAATTAGAGTTAGCTTTAGCAACGACACATTCCTAACAAACTAGTCTTGACTAAAGGCAATTGTCCAAAAAATCAATCACACTAGGACCGGTATTGCCTTATCGTTCCTCTTTGAAAGATGTATTGACCTCTAGAATAGTACCTACCAGAAAAACCGGATGGAACATAAAGTGGGCAAAGTATAATGTTGATTACTACTTTTACTTGAGAATCATATGCGAGCGGTCCAGTTTAAACCTTGCGTGCAAGACAAACGTGGCTGGCTAATTATCAGTACCTATTGCTTTAGATTAGAAGTTACGAGAAATTCTACTCGGATCATCAAAATTTAGCGTGGTTTCTAAGAAAATAGGTGGAGTGCTTTGAAAATATGATTTGTGAGAACTTGAAATTCATTCCCCTGTTGCCAGTTTGAAGACTGTAATATCATAACCTAAGTTGCATAGAGCTGTATGTGGGTGACATGGGCGCCCATAAGCTGAATTCCAGGGGGGGGGCGAACTTCGTCTAATTGCTACTTTTAATACTATATAATAGAAATCTCAGAACAAAAATATAAAAATAAGGCAGCATCATTCAGCCAGAGGGGGGGGCAAGAGCCCCCCCCCTCCTGCCCCCCCCCCCATATGGGCGCCCATGGTGGGTGACCAAGTTTGATGTCTAGTGATGGCTTTAGACCTCGGCAAAATTACCGTGCGAATGCCCCTTTTCTTTTTTTATGATCTACCAACTTATTTTACTTCTCCAAGAAGTTTTGCTTTGTGCTAGCTAAATACAATTCTTTAAAGCAGATTTCTGGTCCGTCAGGCTTAGAGATGCTCAAAATTTAGGAACACTGCATAATCTTAATAGTCGGGGAGCCAAAGTTGAAAATCTGACAAAATAGCAATCTGAGGGGGACAAGTGATTTGAGAGAGGTTTTAGACTAAATCGACCATGCTGATTACGAATATCTCGGGAATATAAGCGCCAAAGGTGCACTTGGTGGTTTTTTGCAACTAAGTTCGTTGATTTTTCTATTTCACTCAGACTAAGTCCAGCTTTCTACTAGAATATTGTAGTTGTCTTTTTTATACCTAGCCAAAACATTAGGCGATCGTTAATTTACCACATCAGTAAAAAAAAAAAAAAAAAAAAAAAAAAAAAAAAAAAATCCTGCTTCAAGCACAACAGCTTCAATATGCTTCAAAATGCTTTTACAAGCTTTTGCTTTTTACAATTTTATTAACATACGATTGGTCGAATATACATAATTTAAATATGTTTAGCAATGTTTTTTAAGTTATTATTTAGTCAAACTCGTCGTCACTTTCAGAAAGATCGCATGACCCAGCACAAGCACAAAGCAAGTCGCACTTGCGGATTCCAGCACAGGAGCACTTTCCAATACACATATTTCTACACTTGCAATGAACTGCAATACGGTTTATAGAAATCGGCCACTGCGACAATGAATTTGTCAGAGGAATAACCCCGAAAGCGTCACTGTATACCCATCCGAAATTTAGGGGGTCTAAAACTATTGGTTCAGACTCCATAGCCTGTAAAACGATTCCCCACTGATATACAACTCTAAGGATGTGATATTTAAAGCTGTTTTCAGTGGGCGGAAGATTTTTTAATGATTTTTTCCTATGGAATAAGTGCACTCGCAAGTCATTCAAGGAGTTAAAGTCAGTAGGATTCTTTCCATAGGCTGCGATTGTTACTTTTCTTGCCACCTCCGTCACTTTCAATTTTTTCGCCTCTGTAAATCATACTCATATTCAGTCTTGGTCCCTCAAAAGATGGAAAATGACAATTCTTAATGCTCCATTGTGGAGGCAATGGGCATTGGAGGCCTGAGTCTCAACCCATTTGAGTCCGCCCTAAATAATAATAATAATGCTCCATTGAACAATTTTACAACTTTATGGCATAGTATTGGGCATTGCAGCATAGTATTGGCCAAAAAGAAGGTACCACCAAACCTTCTTCAACCTAGCCTAAATTTTTTTTGTGCCACCTAATAGCACGTCCAGACTATCCGCTTTCTGGAAAAATGGGACGGAAATCTGGAAATGTAGACAGGTCTTCCATCCCCTTTTTCCGTTTTCTGGGCAGGAAGGATCAGAGGGTCCGAAAATGGAAAAATGGGATGGAAGACTGTAGCGTGGACAGCTTTTCTGGAAAAAATGCCAGAAAAAGGAGACGATTAAACATGATAAGTGATAAATAAAAATAGTTGTCTGATGTGGTTTAAAATAGAAAAAAGTTAAATAGTCTAACTGAGGCTCTAAAATTGTTTTCTATAGGTTGTGGCTCAGAAAAACAGATTTGATAAGGATGGCTGATAAACTTGTACCGATATTTTTTTTAAACCGCTAAGTCTGGAGGGCAATTCTTTTTTCAGGATTTCCATCCAATTTTTCCAGAGAGCGGATAGTCTGGATGCGCTATAAAGTTAGTGACTTGAAGAGCAATGGTAAATAGTGAGATTCTTTACACACAAAAGAGTAAAGAGAAGACAGCCAAGTATTGTCAGAGTGTACCACCTTTGCTTGACTATGCTTGAAAAAAACCTGTACCACCTAGGCTAGCTCACAAAAGAGCCAAGCTCCTCGTAAAACCCCTCCCGTGGACACCCCTATAATTTACTGAATAATAGTTAGAAATAAGTTGCTTTTATCAGGAAGAACTAATCTGCACCTTTACCCTACTTTTAAACCACTTAAGTAAGCCTCTAACTATCCTTTGACCCCAAAACTGGTAAGACTTTTAGCCTATGCATTATAAATTTATATACCAAGGATTCCTGAAAGACGAGGCGAAACAATAAAAAGTGAAATACTAATAAAAACAAACATTTGAGGATCAGATAATAGAGTTAATTAGCTTTTTAACCATCAATTTGCACCAGCATGGCAGATGGCAGTAAACATAACCATAACAAAGCCACGAGAACGATGCAGTGTCAGCTACTTAACAATAAACGAGTTAAGTTTTAAATTTTTTACCATAGATGATTGAGTCGAATCTTTGACCTCATGGTAAACTATGAAGCACACTTTGGTGGTCGCAATTCCCGAAATAAATGGAATCAGCATGTTCAAAAACATTGTTTCCAAAAGTCAGAACTCATGTACCAAAATGTTTTTTACAAATCGTTATTTGACGACTTTTTCAACTTTGGCTCCCCGACTATTAACTTAAATTAAACAAAAATACAGTGAAGACTTTTTCGCTAGATAATTCAGCCTTACAATTACCTTAGGTAGCTCAGGGCTACTTCTAAATGTTCAGAAAACGGCAAGATAGAGGAGTTGTTAAACAATTTTAACCACTTGACAAACCAGCTGGCTGAATGGTTAATGTGATCGACCTCTTTTGTTCTAGATCCCGGAATCTGGTGGAGGAATCTGTTAATGAAGACTGAACTTAACAAAGTTGTTTTGCAACAAACTACATCTTGTTATTTTACCTTATATTATCTTGCGAACTTCTATCTAAGCAACGTAATTTGCCATTCTATCTCCTAACATCATAAGTTGCGCTATGGGGCGAAACTTTAAAAATTTGATAGAAAATGCGCGAACCAAAAAATTGATAGTTCCTGCCTGGTGTTGCGAATAGATTTTTAGTCAGGGAATCGGGATTTCTGTTAGGTTTGCAAATGGTCTTTAAGGAAAATCCTGTGTGTCTGAACTTAAGATGCAATTACACTATGCGGAAAACCGTGTAGAGGGGATCATACGTTTTTCCATGCAGATTGAACAATTTCATTTTCAAGTTTAAGACTATGTAGGTCATCGTAGGTCAAAATAGACATTTCGTGATTGCAGCCGTTTGGACCTTGTCACACCCAGATAGGTCCTTAATAGCTACCGAAGATCAACGACTTACATCTTTTTCGCATAACTAATGCAATTATCTAAAATAGGTAGCGGTATTTATATAAAATGTCGCTCTGTTGACATTCTCATGACGATATCTTTCTGTCATCTATTGAACTTGAAAAGCACTACACGTAATTTATATGTAGCGTTAATGTCAAAGCTAGAAACACCTGTAGAACTCATGCAGGGAACACACCGCTAGGTAGCATGCCTCTCGATTTTCCATGACCTGTTTTGGGGCCAGAGGCAGATTCTGCCAGGATTAAGTATCTTTGCTAGTAGCATTCTAGTGCTGCTACTTCAGAGTAACAAATGTAAACTGTAGTAAGAATGTAAGAATGCCTGCACACGCTCTAAAAATGGTCACAGGTTTTTTGACGAATTTCACAGGTTTTTTATCATTTTTTCACAGGTTTTGAAAATTCGCTGTGGCAACACTGCTTTAGCCGCCGTGATCATAAGGTCAAGTTTAATGATAAAGGATACTGATTGATGTGAAAAATGCCTATAAGTTCTAATGGTGATGAATATAGGTAAGAAATTTAATATTTTTATTTGAGTATATAACCCTAATGAACTTTCTATGGAGTAAACGGTAATCCTGCATGAAGACTTGCTTACTCCTGAGCATGGGCGTAGGGGGGGGGCAGCTCCCCCCCCCCCTAGACCTTCAAATTTATATTAGATACGGCTGAAAAAGCAGATGGTTGGAAAAGCAGTTGATAAAAGGTCCTCCATCACACTATTGACTGCCCCCCTAGACAATATGCTGCCTACACCCATGCTCCTGAGGAGGAATAGAGATAGGCCTATATTAGCAAAAGAAAGTAGGGCCATGATTGAATACCCCATTTGGTCAATATCTACGAAATCATATTATTGAGTTAGGACAAAAGTGAATACGATAAAATTCTACTTTAGCTACTTTTGGCTATCTTGGAAAGGGTTTAGGTTAGGAAAATGAAAATTTCAGAGATAGGTCTACAGGAGTAGTAAGAGTACAATGCATTAAAACCCTACACGCAAACCTACGCCTAAGGCATGGGTATGTGTGTAGGTTTTCAATGCATTGGACGGTTACCAGGGTCATTTGCAAAGAGGTATCATTTCTATAGAAGGTATAGTAATTTGAAATATCATATGGAATTTGCTTGAAGGTATATACTTTGCGTACGTGCCCGTACCAAACAGGTTGTGTGTGTACTTTCAAGTAATTGGGTTACCAGGGTCATTTAATACCGGTCCTATTAAGGACAAGTTTTTTCTGACGTAGATTTCTAGTTCATGATATACAAGTTTTTTTTTATGTTAAATCCGTGGTCATTCATCTGTAAGTTGATTAGTAGGTTTTTTTTTAAAAACTTGGCTATTCGTTTCATGGGTTTCATTAATAGAACGAGTAATGCATTTGAAAAGGGTAATTACTTCTTTAGTTTACGAGATTTGCGAATTTTTTTTTGCGAAAAGATATTTGCGAAAAGATATTTGCGTAGACGCTTACAAGGGACATTGCTAGAAAGTATTCAATAGCTTAATTGAAAAGTAACGATAGAATGACATTGTGACTTGACCTAGCTTTACCTCGCCGATGTGGTCTTTATAATACGTAAGTAACTTTTGAAAAATATTGTCAATTTAAAAAGAAATGGCTGAAAAGTGGTCTGAGGGGGGGGGGGTGCATCGCGGGGTGCGGGGCCCGCGTCTTCAGATCCCGCGGCGCCCGGGGCCCGGCGGGAGGTCGGGTATCCCCGGGGACCGTGCCCCGGGGGGGTCAGTTGCACGGGGGGTACCCCTTTTTTTTTTTGTA